>NW_007232825.1:1022662-1173723 GCF_000164805.1 Carlito syrichta
TGCCCAGGTGGGTCTCGAACCCGCGGGCTCAGGCAATCCACTCACCTCAGCTCCCAAAGGTGCGGGACTACAGGCTGAGCCACCAAGCCCGATTGGAAAAGAGATTTTTAAAAAGAGAACCAGTTTCTTAAGAACAAAGAAAGTAAGGAAGAGAATATATGAGAAAAGTATTGGGTTGTAAGCAACAACTTCAGGGTCTTGTAGGCCAAGGTCACTCGTGTGGTTATCCTAAACACGAAAGCTAATCTTAGGGATTAAATCCCTATTTTATTTCTTACTAACCAGTAACATTAAACAAATGACTTAACCCATTTAAGCCCCAGTTGGTTCAGTTATAAAATGGCATCAACAATAGGACTTTCTTTATAGTAGGGTTGTTGTGGATATTGATGTAGCAATCCATCTAAAGAGTTTTGTCGGCCAGGCGCGGTGGCTCAAGCCTGTAATCCCAGCACTTTGAGAAGCCGAGGCAAGGGGATTGCCTGAACTCAGGGGTTTGAGATCAGCCTGTGCAACTTGGTGAGACCTTGTCACTACAATAAATCAAAAAAATATAAGCTGGGCGTGTTAGCACGTGCCTGTAGTTCCAGCTACATAGAAGGCTGAGGCAGAAGGATTGCCTGAGACCAGCAGGTCAAGCCTATGGTGACCATGAGTGTGCCACTGCACTCCAGCCTGGGCAACAGAGTGAAACTCTGACAAAAAAAAGTTTTGTCAGGGACTGGCACATAGTGGGTAAGATTTAAATATTAGATGTATTAATTATCCCTTCTGATAAATATGATTAAACTCATAAAGAACAGCTCTAGTCACTGAATTTTATGCTTTATTATAGGTGATAAGACTGTCATTTGGAGAAATGAGGATCCTTTTGAAAGTTCTCAAATAGCCTAGTCTGCCTATGTGGAAATCTGATCCAATGGCTTGATCTGGTCAATTTCTTTTCATGCTACTTGGGAGGCTGAGGCAGGAGGATCACTTCAGCCCAGGAGTTTGAGGCTGCAATGAGCTATGATTGTGTGACTGGATGTCAGCCTTGGCAACAGAGAGAGACCCTGAGACCCTGTCCCCAAAAGAAGGGGAAAAAGGAAAAAAATAAAGAAACAAAATGAACTTAAAATGGAAAGGAAGTCAGAAAGACTGATACGCACACTCCATTTCTGGCATTGTCAGAAAGAGACAATGCTCACGTATATCTAGCAGAGACTAGATTTAGAGTGGAAATCAGTATATTAGATCTCTAAGACATTTGCGATTACATGGACCGTTTGTACCATCCAACTACTTGACTTTCTTGGAGACCACTGTCAAGCAACCTTCCAATTTTATTTGACTCCCATATAGTTTTATTTATAGTAGAAGAATGTGCTGACTAGCAAATATAAATAGGTAATCTTTAGAAAAATCACATTTTTAGTACAGATTTACAATTTGATATCTGCCTCTTTATATTCATTATTTATATATTTAGCTAGTGCATTAGTCAGCTTGGGCTGCCATAAGAGAATAACACAGACTAGGTTGACTATACAACCAAGATTTATTTTCTACTCTTCTGGAGTCTGGAAGTCCAAGATCAAGGCACTAGCAGAGTTAGTTTCGGGTGAGGTCTCACTCCTTGGCTTGCAGATGGCAGCCATCTTACTGCATTCTCACATGGCCTTTTCTCTGGGTGTGCACACCCCTGGAGTCTCCTCCTCTTCTTATACAGACACCAGTTTTATCAGATTAAAGCCCCACCCTTATGACCTAACTTAACCTTAATTATTGCCTTAAATGCCGTACCTCCAAATACAGTCACACTGGGGGTTAGGGCTTCAACATACGAATTTTGAGGAGACGAAATTCAGTCTATAACAGTTTCAGTCAGATTTCAAAGCCTGACTATACCTGAATGTTCTAATAATCGAATTCCTGAGTCTGAAACATCAAGGGGAAAATGTTGGGTGGCAATGGCTACTTCCATACCTTATCCCCCTTTGCTGGTTATGTGACTGTTGGAACTTCTTGCTCTCTCTCTGACTCACCTTGCCCTGCTATACTCCTCACTGTATTGAGGGTGTACAGGTACAGACTACATTATGAAGACTCATTGGTCAGGGGACTAATGTTGAATTCTGCCGATGGGAGGCTGTGAGAGGAAGGGAGCAGCCATTCCTCTTCTAGTTCTGGCAGAGCAACAGCAACAGCATGTGATGGCAGGCTCTAGCAACTTTAGCAACTTCTGTGATTCCTCTAACACTTCAACTAAGAAAGGATAGTAGCCATGTCCCAGTCTGTGAGTGCTACCACCTTATTCCTTTTGCCCCTCCAGCCCTTTCACCAACTTCAGGGGGAAAAAAATCCTTGTTTTAAATCCCTCTTTCATTGAAATATCTAGAAAGTTTCCTTTTTCCAGGCTCCACTCCATGGAGATGCATGCCTTTGGACAGGCAGTGAGCCTTCCTTGGGAAACAACTGGATTCTTTTGAGTGAGCCTTCTGAAATAATAGCCTGGAATTATTTTCTATGAACACTAAGTCCCTGAAGGGCAGACATTTTATGTTCTATGCTCCCCTGGGTAATATAATGCCTAATGCATAGCAACGTGGTAGACACTTGATGAGCATTTGTTGTTTGTGTGGATAAATGAATGAATGCATGTTGACGGCTGTCTTTGTGAACATATAAAGGGCAGGGAAGCAATATAACATCATTAAAGCAAAGACATACTACACACATTTATAACAGCAAACACACATTTATAACAGTGAAATTTGTTAGCCAAATACATACAGACACACTCAAAACTTCAAAGGAAATATTTTCCATAATTTTAAAAATAGCCAACCTAAAAATTACTGTTAAGCCTTAACCTCACTTAGAATGTCCCATAACCCACTTGTATTCATGTCTTTTCTATGTCTTCTCACATCTCTGGTTATAAAAACAAAACAACAACAAAACAAAAACATATCTCCCTCAGAGCAATGGGTTGAAAGCCTCTCCCTCCTTCCATGGGGAGGAAAATGGTCAAGGAGTTGCAGGATGACAGGAAATTAAGCATCCTTACACGTGTTGACTGATGGTTATTGATACTGATCTCTCTACCCTTCACATATATCTATCTCTAGCTGATGAAACTATTTCTACTCGTTATCTGTAGAAATCTAAGTTGGCCTTCCTTAATAAACTCTTTTTAAAAATTTTTCTCATGGATAGCAATGGCCTTTTTGTGCTAGATAGACTTTTAATATTTCTAAAGCTGTCAGTAATTTCTGTTTTCTGCTATACTTTAACAGCCTGTATAATTTTCAAGAAACAGTAACAAATTCACACCATTGAATAAAATCTCAAAGACACAGTCCCTCAGAATGCACGTGGTCACACACACACGCGTGCGTGCGCACACACACACGCACACACACACACACACACACACACACACACACACACACATTCTGAGCATGGTTTTCTCTATCTCAATTTCTGCCTTTCTGATTCTCCTGCTTCCCCTCCCCACTCTCACTTTGATATATTAATGATTGTGCCAGAAGAAATGGAGAAAAATGTTCGAGTTAAAAGAGCTCTCTGGTTTAGGCATTAGAAGATTTAGTTCCCAGATTTCTTTGCCATGTAAATTTGGGCAGATCCCTAACTTCTGAGTTTATATTTTTTATGCCTTTCTCACCAGGTTATTGTGAGGTTCCAATGAGATAATGTATAAGAAAGCCCTTCCATATCTAGCTTCAAGATGTTTTACAGTCAGCTTCATTAAGCAACAAACAGTGCAAAATATCATTGTTTGCAGCCTTGAAAACATCCAGAGAACAGAGACTGTGTCAAATTCTTGGGTATAGTCCCTGCAGCACCCGAAACACCAGCTCCCACATGGCAGGCATGCAAAGGAAAACCGCAAAGTAGAACACGTCAAGGACAGATTTTTTTTTTTTTTTTTTTGAGTTGGAGTCTCACTCTGTTGCCCAGACTGGAGTGCGGTGGCCGCTTCTGGCCACTGCAGCCTCTACCTGCTGGGCTCCGGCGATCCTTCTGCCTCAGCCTTCCAAGTAGCCGGAATTACAGGCATGCGCTACCACACCAGGCTAATTTTTTGATTTATTGTAGAGATGAGGTCTCGCTGCCCAGGTGGGTCTCAAACCCGCAGGCTCAGGCAATTCACTCACCTCAGCCTCCCAAAGGTGTGGGATTACAGGCTGAGTCACCGAGCCCGGCTAGGGACAGATTTTAAAAAGCAGCAAGTTTCCTGTCCTTGACAAGATAACTCAGCGGGTTTTCACCCTGTCTGCATCTTAAAATCACCCAAGGATCTTTTAAAAAATACCAGTGCCAAGATGCCACCCCACATCACTTGACTCTCTGGAGGTGTGGGTTCCAGACATCAACTTGGTAACAGCAGCCACGGTTGGCAACTATGGTTAAAGGCAGTAGTTCTCAAGTTTTGCTGCATATTAGAATCACCTGGAGAGACATCACCGCCCATCCCCAGATTGAATAAAGGAGGATCACTAAGGGTGGGAATCAGGTAGCACTATTTAAAGATCCCTGAATATCTCCATGTGCAGCCAATTGAGTACTAGATTGGGAGGATGATGCTGACTCCTTTCTTTATCTCCATCCCTTTCTCAAGGGCTGAGGGACAAACGATTGGCAGCAGCAGCAACTGCCTTTCTTTAGTCACTGTATCCAGCAATTCATCATCTGCAAACCCTGGCCCAAAAGAAAAGGCGTGTTAGACACAAATAATTCGGATAAACACATTTCTCCTTATCTCCACTGTCTCAGGCTCACCGGTGGCCCTGCTTAAACTGGTCTTTCCTTTTGTTCAGAAAATAATGTTGACTAAAGATAGCAATGTCAAATCTAGATTCCAAATGAATGTACAAATATCTTAGAAATTCCGAGTGAGGCCATCTCTTAGTGTTCCGGGGAAGGAACTTCAAATGCCAAGGTCAAGAGTGGCAGAAATCATGACTTAAATGCTCCTAAGCCCACTGTCTCCTTCCTCCTCACTGCTCTCTATGTACACCTTGCTCTCACTTCCAAGTGCAAATAACAGGAGGAAAAAAGAGGAAATTACAAATTCATAAGATTCACTTATAGCTACCAAATAGAATGTTTGAAACTCCAGTCAGGTTTGTATTGAAATCTTTTTATTCTGATCCCCTAAGTCTAAGAAGGGAAAGCAGCTGAACTTACTTATACTTTAAACACATACGCACAGCAGTCTCCTTTCATAAGATATATTGGCTCAATAATTTTCTTCTATTGATACATACCTTTGTCATATAAAGGGGTAAATGTGTGTGTGTGTGTGCCTGTTTGTGTGTATTTTTGTTGAGTGTGTGTGCATGAACATGCATGTACATACGTGGAAGCGTATATTAGTGTGTGGTTGCATGTGTGCAAGTTGAGTATAAGTGTATGCATGAGTAAGCATGTAAGCATATATGAGTGTGTGTGTGCCTGCATGTGAGTATATAGGAATGTGTATGTATATTCATGTGCATTCTAATTGAACAATACCAACCACACAGCAAAATGTTCCATTCTGGAAATGAGTACTAAAAAAATACCAAATCATGTGATTTTTCAACCATAAAAACATCTTTGTAATCCTATCAGCCCCCAAAAGTAATTTAGAAGAAGATGGAATGCTAACAAATTTTCCAAATGTGGTATCCATCCTTGCCAGATAAATTAGTGGCTGGAAAGAGTCTCAGAAAGACGTGACAACATCCTTTTTCTTTAAAGTAGAGGAAAATTCTGCATCATATTGAAAATTGGTTTTAAAAAATTGTTTCCTACATTCATGTTTAGTAAACTTCTCACTGAGAATATTCAGTAGCTTCTAGCTGATGGCCTAAATGCCAGATAGACCTTCGAATAAATGGCTATGTCTAACATAGAGGAACCCAGGAACTGCACAGAGTCTGGATCTGGAAATCCTGGCTATTGTTCAACATGCAGCTCAGTGAGCCTGAACAATTAAAAAAAATTGGTAAGAAGGTGAATGAAGCTTCTTAGGAACATAGGTCAGAGAAAGCTCTTGGAACCTCCCTAACTTCCAAGATTCAGTAATTTCTAACCCCTAATATTTTTTTAAAATATTGGGATATGATTCATATACCATAAAATTCATTCTTTGCAAGCAGGCAATTCAATGTCATCCTTTTCTGTTACCAATACTTATTCATTTGCTGCAAAAACTCAGTCCCCACTCTCAGCGGGGACACAAACAAGTTTCCTCATCACTGCCTGAGGCTTCATCAAGATTGACTGTCTCATGTCACCATCCTTTTTTGGTGGCAGCATCCTGGACAGCCTTGAGTTCATAATCTTCAACTGCCATGTACAAGTTCCATGACCTTAAGCAATTTATTTAACATTCCTTAGCCTCAGTTTCCTTGTTGGTAAAATTAAGGTAATAACAACAGAAATTGCCTTAGCAAGGTCATTCTGGGGATTAAAATGATGCCTGTTTCAAAATACTGAAGTAGATACTCTATAACTGCTAGGTATTTGCTCAAAAATCATTTCTTTCAGTCAAAATTAAGTCATATTTGTTCTACATCTATTCTGTCCCAGGCTTTGTGTTAGGGCATGAAAAAAGAAAGAGAGAGAGAGGGAGAGAGAAGGGGGGGGGGGGGGGGAGAAGAGAGGGAAGGGGAAGAGAGGAGAGAAAGGAAGAGAGGTGGGACATATCCTCAAATTGTAAAGCATTCTAACATCTAATAGGGAGAGAAGATGTTCATATTGATTAGTAAAACGTAAGGTGAAATAAAAAATGTGAATGAATAAGCAAGTGCATGATCTCAGCAAGGAAGATTCACTTTGGGTTGGGTTAATCCTAGAAGACTTGCCTTTATTCCCATTCCTGGTGTTGCCAGCTGATTTCCAGACACAAACTACTGCTACATCTTTGGTGTATGAACTAAGAACTAAGAGACAGAATTGCAGGACTTGGACGGGGATAAGCATTTCAGCTCTGGCTGTCTTCTCAAACCATCTGTTCTTTCTCTCCCGGTCTTTTTTTATAAAGATTCCCCCCACTATTTATTTCCCTCCTCTGCCTCATCTCCATTTATTGCTTTAAGAAGGGTTTCTAATTCATTACGTGTAACGTCTATATGTTGCCCGTGAACTCTTAAGGGGAAAGTCAGCATGAAAATAAAACAGATAAATAAATAAATTGAATAAATAAATAAATAAAAAGTGCGCACATAACCCCGGTGGATTGGAAGAATATTTAGATAAGTGGCTAGGGAAAAGAATTTTCACACTGTGTCATCTGCTAACGTTAATGAGTTAATTAAATTAGAAAAATTCCGCTGCCAAAAGCAAAAACATCCAAATACGTGGGATGCTGGGGGAATTATAGACCATGTTACTAAAGGCATTCTGTTCAAGCTTATTTTTTTTCTTTGAGCAGGCTGTGGAGAGCTACACTTAAAAAGCCATCCAATTTCAAGAGAGTATTTTCCATCTGGGGCCAGTTGGGTAGAATATGCTCTAAACTCCGCAAAGCCTGCTGAGAGACAACACAACTTGTTAAGAAAACTGTGTATGAAAAGCAATGTTTTTTGAAAATCCAGCAAAGGGTTTAACTATGATGTCCCCATACATTGCAGAATTCATCCTTTTCCATTGAAAATCTTTGCACACAAGTGAAAAAAAATCAAGATTCAGGAAATGGAAATAGTACAATAAATTGGAAGCCAATATACTTTTGCTAAGGCGTTAGCTGGTAATTAGAATAACCAATTACCTAGTAGCTTTTTGCACTTCAAGAGGTTATTCACTCGTCTTCTATAGTAACCTCCCTCCACCCAACCACCCCCAAATAATACTGATGTGAAAAAAATTGCTAAAAGCCAAGTAAATCAAGATTAATGGAGTAAAACTTAAAAAAAAATAATATGCCAAAAACAATAGAATGATTAATAAAATATAGAATATGACATTAAACGTGTCCTAAGTAATAATGACTGTCAAAGTGATATGCATGAAAAAAAACCTCAAAGATGTTTATCTTTTTCTATTCAATGTTAGGTTAAATTGAGACTGTTATTCATTTGTTGAAAGGGAGGTAGCTCTAAATTCTCTTAAAAAGGTAAAATAGTTAATGACCACCCACACATACACACACATATATTTGTATACATACATGTATACATATTCATATTGTTCATGTTTACATACATACCTGAATTGCATATGTACACACATATATAATAATTTCCTCTCTTCCTGTTATCATTTCTCCCTAGTTATAAACAATTTAAAAAATCAAAACTTTTAATTTCTTGGGATTTTTTTTCATGCAGTGGGTTGTTTTTCTTCAGGGTTTGAAGACTCGGGAATAAGAGGCGTTCTATGAATAGACTAGTACTTCTCAAATCCTGACAATCTTGTTAAAATGCAGATTCTGATTCACTAGGACTACAGTAAAGCCTGAGTGTCTGCATTTTCTAATAAGCTGACGCTTCTAGTCTGTGGGCTGTACTTAAATAGCAAAGGATTTGAAACTTAAAACAAAGAACTTATCTGTGAACATGTAAGAGTCAAATTCCAGGCATTTTCTCATAAAGCTATGCTCATTGAGTTAGATGTTCTGATAACTTAAGTCTTCACGTAATCCAAGACACTTCATGGACTACAGCGGAGGTCTTGCACAATGATTCTTGTGTCACTCAGGACATTTGGAATCCCGGAATCTTGGGTTTAAAAGATTTCTTCCTGGGCCCTTCTTCACCTACCCACCAGTACAGCTATTGCTTCTAAAATAAACCCAACAAGTGGGTACCCTGTCTCTACTTGCCTCTTCCAGAGTCAAATGGTTCACGCTGCCCTGCACTAGAGTTCATTTCACATTTGGGTATCTCAAATGCTTAGAAAGTTTCAGTCTGTCTCAGATTTTCACCTCCTGGTCACAGCTCTACTCTTTGGAGCAAATGTAGTAAGTTTCTCTTACTCAAGAAAAATATCCCCAGTTTCTTCAACATATTCTCTGGTGAGAAAGTTTCCACAACCCTTGCCCTCTTTGTTACAGCCTTTAAACTGTCCTAGAACTTAACGACAACAACAACAAAAAAAAAAACTGAGAGGATAATTATTTTTCCATTGAAAAATTATACTATATTAAATGCATTTATTCTTCTTATAAAAGACATAAGCAGTAAAAAAAAAAATACATGGAGTATAATGTGAAAATTATATACCTTTACTCTCCCCCTTTCTATTCTTGTCCTTGAGATAATAACTTTTTAACAGTCTTTCTGTTTTTTACTTATACAAATATGTTTTTATATAAATGGGACCAATATTTATGTCTTGACTGCATCTTTTCACTTGGTATATTCAATAAAATGGGCCTAATTCCTTTTTTCATAGCTTTATCTTCTTTAGGGTGGATAATTAATAAATTGCTTATTAACTTATGAATAAAAATGTAGGCAATTGCTAAAGTTTTCTGATTCTAGAACATGCTACCATGAGTATGTACATGCAACTTTTGTGCCTGTGTGAGCTTCTCTATAAAGCATAGATCTCTAAAGGTGAAATTATAGGTAAAAAATTTAAAATTTTAATAGAGGTTCCCTAATCATCTTCCAAAGTTATTTTAAGAATGCACACTACCACCAGCAGTATATGAGACCAACTTTTCTCCTCATGGTTGCCATTTTTTAATAGAATCAATCCTAAAACTTTTCCACATTGATTGGTAAAAAAAAAAAGACTTCATTGTTTGATTATAATCCATGATTATTAGTGAAGTTTAGCATTTTGGTTTTTTTTTTTGGTTATTTGAATTATTTTTTCTCCTGATTGCCTGATTAAATTACTTGCTCAATCTCTCCTACTGCTTCTTTTTTTATTGCTTTAAAAAGCTCTTAATACATTTGGAATATTAACTCCTTGTTAAGAAGCATTGCAAATATTTTCTCCCAGTCTAGCTCTTGGCTCTGTACTTGGTTCATCATTGTATAGAATATCATGATTTATTTGTAGTCAAATGCATCAATTTTTTCTTTTATACTTTTTAAATTAAAATAAATGTTCCCATTATGTCCTTAATATATTTATGGTACCATCCAAATATACTTTTGTCTATGCTACAAAAAGGATATGAATTCATAAATTCTGTGATTGAAGTATTCCCTCCACTGGTTTGAATACCCCCTAATCATAACAAAATTCAACATATGCACAATTCTTTTCCTTGACTCCCTAATTTAAAAAAAATATTAACCTATGTGCCTATTCTTGCACTAATATCATGCTGCTTTACTTGTGAAGCTTTAATAAATTTTGATATCTTATAGGCCAAGTTCCCCAGGCCATTCTGTTTGAAATTTTTCTTGACCATCTGTGTTCATTTTTGTCTTCCAGATGAACTTTAGAATCAGCTGATTACGTTATGCAAAAGCACAATACAGATTTTTATTGGACTGGATTGAAGTTTATAGATTATTTTGGAGATAATTCACATCATTGTATTCTTGAGTCTTCCCATTCAGTGATGTGAAACATGTAGTAGGTTATTCAACAGTGACATGTTCTTCCCTGGCTAGGATGCCCTGACTCCCATTTGAAAGATAGTGTCTTTTATGCTCATTCAATGTAGGAGTGGTGCCCACTTCTCCATCCCTTGAATCTGGAAGGACTTACAACCCTTCTGACAGAATGTGGAAAAAACGAGACTCAGTTCTGATGCCAGGCTTTAGCCTGAAGCTTCCATCTTCTCTCCCAGACCCTGAGACTAACATACTATGAAAATTCCATTCTAGTCCATGGGAGGGTCAGAGTCACTGGAGGAGAGATGAAGTGCCCCACCAACTGCCACTGCCACACAAGTGGGTGAGGCCACCTGCAGTCTAATCAAGCCCTCAGATGAACACAGCCTTATGAGGGATCCCAGAGAGACCAACAGAAGAACCACAGATTGTCATACCAAAGAATAATGAGGAAATACGTCATTGCAGTTATAAGTAACCAAGTATTGGGGTGGTTTGTTATGCAGAAATAGATTTATAAAGGATATGTCTCAATATATATGTCTCAATAATAAACGAAATTTATAAAGGATATGTCTCAATTTATTTGGGTGTTTGTTCATATCATTCGGAAAGTTATAACTTCTATTCAATAGCTTCTGGAAATAATTTCTTTAAATACTAGATATTTATATTTTTGTTACTCTTGTGAATTACGTACTTTTTTCAATTGGGCATAGGTAGTATAGGAAAAAACTATTGATTAATAAACTTCAAATTTCTGATGAGCTGTTTTCTTAAGCAGTCTAAATCTATTTCTACATATAATTATTTAATTCTGTTGGGGTTTTTTTTTTTCTAGATAAAATTGCAAAATTTTTGGCTCTTCTTGTCTGATACATACAAGTCTTACTTCTTTTTCTGCTCACAACACATTGACTAGAAGAGCAAGTTGTTAATAGGAATTTTTGTTTCTTACCTCAGTAGAATTTTTTATAATTTCTTACCTCAGTAGAATGTTTTCACCAGTGAGCATGAGATTGTCTGATTTCTTCAAGCTACCAATTACCAGATTGAGAAAATTTATCTGCATTTCTGAATCTCTATAGTGCTATCAAATGTTTCATTTCCTTTTTTTTTTTTTTTTTTTTGAGGCAGCAAGTTACCCTGGCCAGACTGCAGTGCAGTGGCACAATCACAGTTCACTGAAGCCTCAGCCTCCTGGGTTCAGGTGATCCTTCCAAAGTAGTTGGAACTACAGCATGTACCACCAAGTCCAGCTAATTTTTTGATTTTTTTGTAGACCCAAGGTCTTGCTATGTCACCCAAGCTGATCTTGAATTCCTGGCCTCAAACAGTCTTCCCACCTCAGCCTCCCAAAGTGCTGGGATTACAGGTAAACCACCATGCCCAGCTCAAATGACTCATTTCTAATTTCTAAATATTCATGTTCTCATCACCCAAATTTAACAAAGTTAATCTTCTGCCATATTTGCATTAATCTCTTCTGTTTTTAAAGAAACAAAGCATTATCAATACCCATTCTGACCCCTTTTCTCCCATCCTGACCCCTTTTCTCTTCAGCATTAGCTACTACCTTATAGTAGGGAAGCATCTTGCTGTGTATAAATTATCCTTTTACCATGTATGTATATACCCAGAATGATATACAGTATTATTTCATGTGTGTGTTTTAAGTTTATATATAATATATATAATATTATACTTTCTCTATTCAGTTGTGATTTTTTTCCTCTTAACATTATGGCAAAAAGATTTATCCATGCTGATAAAGGGAATTATTCATTTTAAATATTTTAAGAATCCTATTACATAGATTTATAACAGCTTACCCAGAATAGCCAAAGAGTGGCTTTTCAGTGGTCTTCCATTTTAAATCATTTTCACTGTACAAACAGTACTGTGGTGAACATTCTTGTGCAGGCATCTTTGTGAACCGAGGCAGAAATTTCTCTTCCCTATGGAGAAATCCCCAGGTCAAAGGTTATGCACATGTATGAGTGACCAGGCAGTGCCGAATTGCTCCCCAAAGACAGTTGCACTCTAGCTATTTATAGTTATGTCGTCAGTGTTAAAAGTCCCTGTTTTCTCTTGGCTTTTCTGGAAAATAAACTTGGTTATTTTTAAAGTTGGATCAGATAGGCTCCTGTGGTGTTTGATTAAAGGCAGTGTCTCCACTCTGACTTGATTAGTTTCCTTTACACATTTTTTCAGAGTTCTTCCAATAAGAAGGAAACACATCTGACAGGAGAACATCAGGCAAGGCACTAACCTTTCTGAGACCGCCGTTTAACTCAGTGTTTCTTTTTTTTAATTGCCCCCCCGACATCCTTTAATTTTTTTTTTCTTCCCTAATTTTCCCCCTTCTCCCATGACATTTTAATGCCACAGATATACTGCATAGATGTAGTTGGCCCTTTGGAGGGCCACGAACTATTGTGACACCTTACTTTTTTTCATCATCCCAAAAACCAATTTTTACCTTCATCGAGAATGTTTCTATCTATAGATTCAAAATTCTTTCAAGTTTACAATTTTCTTTTTTTTTTTGGTGGTGGATGGGCAGATTCAACTTGATTCTCTTACATAGTCAGCAAGGCTTATGGCTCTTTTGATCAAAAGAATGTCACAATAGTGACAATGAGTTCCAGATTATTACACTAGGAACACACTTATTTAATGGAGTGCCTTATGGAGAAAGTAAAGAAGTAGATAATTGGGCAAAGTCAGAGGTTGCAAACCCAAATGGCTAATACGTCAGGAAGGTAATGTGAGTAAAGCTGGCCCCCTGGGACTGTGTCCACCCAAAAAGGATGGCTGGTACCCAACGGCAGCTAATAACCACCATGCAGGAAGGAAGGTCAGCTTTTCCAACACCATTAATTTTCAAGCGAAGCCAGAAATCCGGATAATTTATGTCAGATCTCACAATGTTTAGAGATTGGTTAGATTTTTTTAAAATATTTCAGAAGCCAAATACAATTTATCTCTGAGAAGTGTGCAGCCTATAGGTCACACATTTATACACTGTCTACATGAGCTCTCCCAAATCTCCCTCCTCCTTAAAATATGAGAATTATTTTCACTGTTTGAATTAGTGCAAATCTCTAAGAAGAAAAGAAGATTGGAGTCTTAAATATTAACACAAAAAACTAAGTTCGGCAAAGGAGAAAGGGGGTGACTAATTTAATTTCCCATCACCTGCCTGTGCAAACAGAAAAAATTCAAACTTTCTTTTCAAAGATGGTTTATTCTCCTTTTACATGAAGTCAAAATGTGGAAGCAATTATAATAAGTTATAGAAATAAGTTCTGAAAGCATAGAGGTTTTTTTGTCCTTACTTTAAAATTAAAATATTACTTTAAAATAATAATTTTTAAATATTCATGTGTGACATTACAGCACAGAAATTAAAAAGTCTCTCCTTCAAAGACAATTCTATATATTTCTTTAATAAATTATCCCAAGTCTGTAAGTATATGCTTCTGTAATCTTTTGGGGACTCTAACTACCTTCTGAAAATGTATTTAATTTCTCTAGTCCTCAGTTTCTTATCACACATACATACAGAAATGAAGTAAGTCATCTCTAAGATTCCTTTTGTCCTTAAAAAATTTTGATCAGTAAACAACTTTAAAAAGATTTAATGCTTTGGCCTGGTGCCGTGGCTCACGCCTATAATCCCAGCACTTTGGAGGCCAAGGTGAGAGGATTGCCTGAGCCACGGGTTCGAAACCAACCTGGGTAACTTGGTGAGGCCCCATCTCTACAATAAATCAAAACATTAGCTGGATGTGGTGGCACGTGCCTATAGTTCCAGCTACTTGGAAGACTGAGGCGGAAGGATCGCTTGAGTCCAGCAGGTCGAGGCTGCAGTGGCCGTGAGTGTGCCACTGCACTGCAGCCTGGGCAACAGAGTAAGAGTCTGACTCAAAAAAAATTTAAAAATACAAACATAAAGATTTAATACTTTTAAATTTATTGAATCATTTTTGAGGAGGGGGAGTCAAAGTCTTCTTATTCTGTTATCTAGATTGAAGTGCAGTGGCATGCTGGCAGCTCACTGCAGACTTGACTTCCTAGGCTCAGGTGATCCTTCTGCCTCGGCATCCCAAGTGACTGAGACTACAGGTGAATGTCACCACGCCCGGCTAATTTTTTTAATTTTTTTGTAGAGATGAGGTCTCTCTATATTGACTCCTGGCCTCAAGTGATCTTCCTGCCTCAGCATTTCAAAGTGCTGGGATGACAGGCATGTGAATCTTTTAATTTACAGCTTTATTGCGGTATACCTCATTTAACATAGTATTGAATCACTTAAAGTATACAATTTGTGGTGCCACTATCACGACAATCTAAATTTAGAACATTTTCAACACTCCAAAAAGAAACCCCATTCATATTAGCAGTCCTTCCCCAGCCCCTCCCAACCGCAGGTAACCACTAACCTACATTTTTTTCTCCATGGATTTGCCTCTTCTGGACATTTCCCACAAATAGAACCATGATAAGTGATATTTGTGATGGACTTCTTTCACTTCGCATAATATTCTCAAGAATTATCCATGTGGGAGCGTGTATCAATGCTTTATTCGTTTTTAATGGCTGAATAATATTCTACTGTATGGCTATACCATATTTTATTTATATATTTATCAATATTGGACATTTGAAGTGCTTCCACATTTTTGCTATGAACACTCATGTACAATTTCCTGTATGGATGCATGTTTTCATTTCTCTTGGGTATATGCCTAGGAGAGAAATTACTGGATCGAATGGAAACCTCTAGGTTTAGCATTGTGAGGAAATACCCAACTGTCTTCCAAAGGGCTTGCACCATTTTACATTCTCACCAGCAATGTGTGAGAGTTTCAGTTTCTCCACATTTTTTCTACCTTTGCTAACATTCATCTTTTTTTTTGTTGTAGCCACTTAAGTGGGTGTGAAGAGGGACCCTATTTGGACTTTGATTTCCATTTTCCTAATGACTAATAATGTTGAGCATCTTTTCCTGTACTTAGTGGCCATTTTAATATGTGCTTTAGAGAAACATGTATTCTCCAAATATCTATTAACTTTTTTGCTCATTTTTAAAGCAGGAGATTTGTCTTGTCATTGTTGAGAGCTAAGAATTCTTTATACATTCTAAATAGAAGTTCCTTGTCAGAAATACTATTTGTAAATATTTTCTCCCATTCTTTAGTTATTTTTTGTTCACTTTCTTGGTAGTACTCTTGAAGCACGAAAGTTTTATTTTTTTTTTCTTATTTTACTGATCTCTAAGCTCTCTGTTTTTGTTGTTGTTTATGCTTTTGATGTCAGATCTGAAACCACTGCTTAAACCAAGGCAGTGAGGATTTACTTCTACCATAGAATTTTCATAATTTTAGCTCTATACATTTAGGTCTATAACTCATTTTAAGTTAGTTTTTGATGGTTTGAGGTAGATGTCCAAATTTATTCCTTTACAGATGAATACCCAGTTATCTTAGCATCATTTGTTGAAAATACTGTTTTTTCCCTCACAGAATTATCTTGGCACTTTTGTAAAAAAAAAAAAAAAAAAATCTAATGATCACAAATGAGAGAATTTATTTCTGCACTCTCAACTCAATTCCATTCCTTTGACATATATGTCTAGTCTTTTGTCAGTACCACACTATCTTGATTGCTATAGCTTTGTAGTGGTTTGAAACTGGGAATGTGAATCAATTTCATTCTTCATTTTCAAGATGATTTTTGCTATTTTTGATACCTTGCATTTTCATATGAATTTTAGGATCAGCTTGTAAATTTCTGCAAAAAATCCATCTGGGAGATTGCATTGAGTTTGTAGATCAATTTGGGGGGTACTTTCATCCTAATAATACTAAGACTTCAGATTTGTGAAAATTGAAAGTTTTTCTGTTTATTCAGACATTTAATTTCTTTCAACAATGTTTTGTAGTTTTTGATGTACAAGTCTTGCACTTTATTTATTAAATTTATTCCTAGATGTTTTATTCATTTTGTTGTATTATATGTGGGAGCATTTTCTTAATCACAGTTTAGATTGTTCATTGCATTGTATCCCCTCTAAGCTACAAAATGAAAACTCAGTTCAAACTTCCCTCATTCACTTGAACTTTTTTGTGCTTCGATTTAAATGATACAGGCATTTTTACTTTAGCTTTAAACAATACACTTATATTTTTTCCAGTGTTATTTTTAGATCTTTTTTTAATTGTCATGAAAAAAAAGACTCCGTAAAGGTTGCATACAGTATGTTTGAATTAAACTTAAACTAGATGCTTTCCCTAGGCAATTAAATCACTTAGAATAAATTGCAATAGGCTTCCATCATCTTTCACCAGCACTTATTGAACATTTACTAAATGTACAACACTAACAACGTCTTAGCAGCCCACATTTGCTGACAATGCATTCAACTACATCAACAAGCAAACTGTGTTTAACTCCCATAACCTCAGAAAGACACAGTTGTTAAGAAACCAAAACATGAATACCCTCATTATTTCAAGCTTGTTGCCTAAATTAAATATTTGCAGTTTATTCCATTAAATAAATAACTTCCTTTGACTGCCAAAGCAAAGAAACCAACAAACAAACCATTGCACCATGAAGCTGAATTTCGATTTTACTTTGGAGGGACTTCATGTAAACCTTTTTAAAGTTGCCATTCCAACTTTGTTGAAGGTATAAAATGGTAATTATTCATCTTGAAAAAGAAATAAAATATATTCTGTTTACTTTGTCTTTCCCTGGGAAATATGGCATGTATTTAACTGAAAGAGTCATGTTAGGTCAGTGGCTCCTGAAAACCTTGAGTATCAGAGGAGATTAAATAACCAACACTCTGGAAATTTTATCATAAAACGGGATAGATGCATCATGTCACTCATAAAACCTAGTTCTGGATGGGTGTCTGTAAGCTTCTTGGAGGCATCCATAAATCCTCCAGGTGGGGAAGAAAGTTTGACAAATATTTGACAGAATTTTTTTGGCATAATTTGAAGGCAATCTGAAACCCAACAATGAATAAATGGACATTTGCATAAGAATTTCCTATTAAATAATAGTAGAGTAAGATAAATAACTGTCATAGGTAAATTCCCTACCATATACAAACAATATAAGCATTTATGTGATCCAAAAACTGAGCTCAGAGAAGGAAGAGGGCACTGAAGTCTTGGGCCTACTGAGTTGTGTCCAGAGGGACACAAAAAATTGGGAAACAGTTGGACATGTAATATGTATGAGACACCAAAAGCTCTCCCCAAGTATATAGAGCTAAAATCCAGTAGACACAATTCATGAAAACATAGTCTAGGAAAATGCCTCAATCTTGAAAAAGGGATGGTGAAAATTAATTGCTGCTTGGGGTCAGCTTATATAGGATGTTGATCTGTGCAGTGAAAGCAAAGAGTCCCAAAGATAGAACTTGAACTAAGTCACTTGATAGCTCAGATTCATCTGAGATGTACCCAATTTTATCATAAAACGGGATAGATGCATCATGTCACTCATAAAACCTAGTTCTGGATGGGTGTCTGTAAGCTTCTTGGAGGCATCCATAAATCCTCCAGATAGGGAAGAATGTGCAGAGAGATAAGGCGAGGGCGGGGATGAAAAATTCTATTCAAGATGAAATGAAAATTTTAAAGGACATGAACATTGAAACAAACAAGACAGATGCTCTTGTCATTCATAAGTGTGATGATTGTTTATTTATGCACATGTATGAGATGTGCCACCCTCAAAACATGTTATGGCATTACCGTCTGATAAAAAAGCAAAGAAGATAATAAAAAAGAAAAATAAGAAGGAGTCACTGCCAAATGAAAATAATGAAACAACCTAAAATTGACATCAGGAATAAATAAAAATTAAAACAAAAAATTAGAATACCATTCATAAAAAGGATAAGAAATTGTGATGCAAGACCAGGCAAATAAGAAACAAGAGCAGGTGTAAATGAAGAAGACCTAGTAAAAATCTGAAAAAGAAGATCGTGGTCTGAAATAAAATGCCAATAACCAAGATAAAAGCAAGCTAAGACATTAAAGAGAGAGTTGATGAATTAAAACGATAGACTGATGAACTCACCTAGAATAAAGCACATAGCAAAAAGGTGAAGAAAAGAAATATCAGCTGCAAATCTCTAAAATGGATCTAGGAAATTCCAAAAAGAGAAAATAGAGAGAATCACATGGAAGAAATATCCCAAGAGATATTGGTTGAGAAATTTTCAGAATTAAAGAAGATGCGTTTTTATGACTGAGAGTGGAGTATAAAAATACTATACATACCAACATGTATAGTATTAAAACTATAAAAACCTCAAGCTAAAGAAGAAATTCTATAAGTTGTGAGTGATGTTTTCAAAAATGGCATACAGATGAAATTCTATTAGATGTCTAGAAAGGCAGTATATTTCTAGGAAACAAAAATAAATGATTGAACACAAGAGAATAATGTTATTAAAGTATTCTGGGCAAATAACTGTGAACTTAGAATTCCAATTTGAGGTAAAATATAATCCAAGAATGAGAGCACAATAAAATGTCTTTAGACTTACTGAAAATAAGTGTCTTTACCTCCTCTAAACACTCACTAAAAAACTACTGATGGATATACTTTAACAAGTATATCAGACCATACACCTACATTCCATTTTAATAAGAAATGAAATGAGAGAGGAATAACATTCAGAAGATTTTATTGAGCAAAAACATGGATAAAATATTTCAATAAATCTAATGACCTATTGGCCATTAATAGTAACAACTCAAATAAAAGAAAAAAGGAAAAGGAAAGAAAGATCAGAGTGAGGTCCAATAGGTAAATGAAACACAAAAAGGTCTTAGTTTTATTTTCAAAAGATATAAAGATACTGAATAAATCTTATTACTTGTTATAAATGCATATGTACTATATATTAAAATAAATATGCATGCCACAAATTTTAAGATAACCATTAAACAAACAATAATTATCAATTCCAAACCAAGCAGAGAAGTAGAAATAGAAAACATGGAAAAAATATTAATCAACTTGAAGGTAAGTTCATTAATTTTTTTTTATAGCCTTTTTTACTTTGCTAAAGCTTCGAATTAAAAAGAAGATGTAATAATATGGTAAATTTAAATTCACATTACTTTTTCAAATGGAAAAGAGGAAAGTAAGAGGATTCAACTAAAATAGGGAACTACAAAATGAGAACAAATTATGGGAGCAACATTTGCAGACAAAATAGCCTAATTCAGTAATATAAATTAATCCAAAGGTGGCTACCATAATAAATTTTAAAGAAACTTTATCTAACATATGTTAATAATATCATGGCCTCTCAGAGTCTTTAAATTCTCATGTAGTCTTAAGAAAAATTATTACTAAAATTATTTAAAGAACATTCCTGACTGTATGCATAATATGTGGGCTGGAGGCAGAAACCATCAGAAGATTCTTTGCTCCATTAGGACTTGGTTGAGCTCTCAGCAATAGTAGATAACTAATAATTTTTGTCAGATGAATGTTTGCAAAAAGTAAACAAGAGAAAGAGTACAAACAAAAGATAAGGGTCAACACCGAGCTATAACTACTTGATGCTAAAAAGGTTATAAAGGTCATTTTTTAAAAGTATCCAATAGCTTACAAGATAGTAGACAGGGCTGGAAACTAGGCAGAGGGTTAAATTTCCAGAAATAATGCCCACCTGCTGCAGAACTGAGCTGATGAAGAAGCTGCTGCTTCTCCCCTAAGCCCCCTCAATGAAAGGCCCTCACCCATTCAATAAAGTGGAAAGCTTTGCATATGGATTGTTTGCACACTTACTTCAGTGTTGGGAGCTGGCCACGGAGGCCCACTGAGCGTTAGGGATCAGGGAGGGCCGTGGACCTCGAGACCGCTAGGACGTGTTTGGGAGCCGTAGACCCCATTTTCCTCCCCCTTTTGCCATGCAGCACAAACAACCTAAAGGAACTCTGCTGGCCTAAGCTGAAGGCTCTGTGACTGTGACAGGCATGGCTCACTCTAGAAACCCATTATTCCTGTTTCCCGTAAACTGCGATTTAGGCTTAGGTATTAGATATAATTCAAACTCAGGTCACATTTGGGAGCCTTTTACACGGTACAAGCCTCTTTATAAGATTTTAAAGTATATTTGTAGAATTAGTACATACTTATGGAGAGCTGTTTTCAGCTTTTCAATGGTATAGATGATTATCGAGAGTGGCCCAGCACAGAGTTTGGGCTGGGCCACATTCCTGAGAGCCCAGCACGTACTTTGGACTGGGCTGCATTCTTTTAGGCCAGCTTTAGCTATAGTTAATGTAAGGTCTTTTTTCTACCTATTATAGAAATTGAATTTATTTTATTCATAGAAGGTATTGTAGAATAGGTCATGCTACGAATCATGTTAGTTCAAACATAATCAATCATAGTATGTTTAGGTTTAATAAGAATATAGTTAACTTTAGAAATTTCATTGTCTCCACTTTCTACTATCGAAGTTTTGGCCTTAGTACATTTACAGTTTACATTTAGGTTTTAGAAGCTTTGCTGCTGCTAATCAGCTTTATATATTAGAATTAAGAATTGGAAAACTTTCATAGAAATTAGGATAGATATATAGGACTTTGGAATAGCCATTTTGTTAAGAGATTGTAGTAAGGTGGCCCACCGTGGACCTTGGACTGGGCCACATCCTGTAGGGCCCAGTGTGATCTTTGGACTGGGCCACATTCTTTAGGAAATTGGCTTAAGCTATAATTAAGAGCTTCCGTAGCATTGTGTAAGTAGTAAAGTTTAAGATAGTCATCATGGGTTTTGTGTGAGCTCTAGAAGTTATTGACTATCAGAGCATCATTAGGCTAGTAAGGATTGTTACACTGCTTTTGAAGAACATTAACTAGCAAAGGGAACAATGAGACAATCTTGGGGTTTGTTCCTCCTCACACCTAAGCATCTGGTGGGTGGGGGATGCCCCCCCTGCACCTGGCTTTGTGTTCACGTGAAAGACTTGTGAGACTGCCTGTGTAAAATTTGGGGATAAATACCTCCTGTAACTTTCAATAAACGGCTTCTGCTCATTTCACTGAACAGTTGTTCACTTTCTTTCTTTCTCTTTCTTCCTCTTTATATCTATCCTTCCATCTTTCTTTCTTTTAATATCTATCCCTACAGATTTGCCGACGCCACCACATCTTCCAAGGGACTCCCCAAAACTTGCAGGGGCTGGCCCCCCGCACTTCAGGACTGAATTCACTCAAGTGGTACTTCAGGTTGGTGGAGCTCAGATTACACACCTACATTCCAGGTGCAAGGGAGGCTAAAAATTTGAGTTCTGGTTTCAATATTGGAAGGAGGTGGTCATAACATAGAAACATCCTCAAACAGAAAATTTGTTCATAAGAGGACAAGCAGTCAAAACACGATGAAGATCTGTAACAATATGCTCACAAAAATGGGAATACACGCTATATGATTCTTTACAGTTACACACTAAATATCACTTAATGCTATTGCGTCTTCTTCCACAACATCATATTTGAGGACTGCACAGTATCTCATTAATTGGATTACCATAATGTGTTTTATCCATCCCTCATCAGGCATGTAAGTGGTTTCCTGATTTCTACTACAGTAACCTATGAAAACACTCATGATCATTTGCTTCCAGGTCAAGTGAGAAAGATTGCTAAATGTCCACCACCACTTCCCTTTCATTCCACAGCATCTAGTTTTGATCTCTCCTTACTAGGGTCTTCAAGTAGCAAACTTGAAGTCGGAACATGCCGCTGTGTTTCAAGCTCCACGCCTGAGTCAGTTCTCCTTTCCTCCCTCCTCACTCCCATGACCGGTGGTGACTTCAGTCTTCACACAGATTACCTGGACAACTTTTACACTGTGATTTTATTCCATCACCATTTTCAGAGTCTACCTGAATTTGGATAGCTGTTGTTATGTTCTTGTCACCTTCTGGAAATGATTCACCTCTGAAGGCTCTAACTCTGACAGTCCTTTCAGGACAAAACCTGGAGGTCTTCTATTTCTAGATGTAGGATTTACATATGGCTAAAATCAAGGGATTTAGGAGCTATTCAGGTCTGGTGCTATCAGATTTCTCAGGTAAGGTAGCTTCTCTGAGTCTCAACTTTTCTTATTTGTAAAATGGAAATCATATTGCTGCCTATTACACGGGTAGGATCACAATGCATTGTGATTACATTGCAGGATCGCTGAGATCATTCATATGAAATACTTAGCAGGGTATCAAGCACATAGTAAATATACAGAAGTGTTTGCTATTGAAAATAACCATATGAAACTGCCTGTTTTTGTAGGTCAATGGAGGCGTCACATCCAATAATATTTTAGTCTAATATTATCACTTCTAACTGTCAGAAATGAGCTTCTCATCAGCACCAAAACCTCTAGTTTTTTGACCATTATTATGGTCCCAGGCCATCAACCCTCTCCATGTTCCTTTCCCCTGGAGCTCCCTGGACCCCAGGATCTGTCTTACATTCTCCTTCATAAAAACATATTTCTTTTTTCCCCTAAAACTATCAATACTTCTTTCTTCTTTTGCATACCTACAACATGTTCCCCTCTGAGTATTCCATTCAGCATTATCACATTGTAGTGTGAACCCATTCATAATGATAGGTGTTTACATGTCTAACTTTCCCACTAGATTGGTTATCCTCAAGGACGGAAGGGGTGAGAAGCCCACAGCTTATTTATCTGTTTATCTCTGTCCCAGTACTGAATACCCAAAACAAGCTCAACTTGTTTGAAATGAAGCTAAACTCCTGAGCAATGGATTTCTTTGCAAATAACTTCTGCTGCTTCACGCCTACTTGGAAATAGCTGGTGATTTGTATCTTAACAGCTTTGATTTGTATCTTAAATTAAAATTGCTATGTCTGGAAACTAATGGGCCCAGAGAAAAGCTGAGACTCTGTTTCTCTTTTATATTACCTTTGGTTACCTCAGATGACTTATTTGGGGAGAAAAAAATCTCTTTTAATAATTCCATAAAATATTCCTTCAGACTATTTCCTTTTTATGAAAATATATGCAAATAAATATATACCAATCACACACGAACATGCAAATCTCTTTCAAAAGTAATATGTGAATGTACTCTTAAGGTTTAAAAGTTGAAATTATGCAGAAACCTACATGGAAAACACATGTGCATATTTAAATACATAAGCTTTTTGAAACACACAAGGTACTCTATTCTATATATTTCTTTACAACTTGCTCTTTTTCTCACTTAGTAACATGCCACAGAAGTATTTTCAGGTCAAGATACCTAAAGCTTTTCTTCATTCTTATAACAACTGCACAGGCTGCATGACGTGAATGGAGTTTATTTGTTTGACTCTTCCCCTACTGATGGACACCTAGATGGCCAATAACTCATCACCACTACAGATGGCACTGCAGTGAGCATTCCTGTGCACACTTCTTCACACAAATGAATGGACTGCTCTCTAGGATAAATAGCTAAAGGTGCCCTTTCCTTTTGAATACTCCCAAATTTCTATTAATCTAAATCACTGTCTCCTTCCCATTCTGTCCCAATGATTGCTTATACTTTGGATTCAGAAAGGCCGAGAGTGAGGCCCACAACTTCCCAGAAATATAACAATCAGCTTTCGGAATCAAACTCACATCTCACTTAAAGTGACCCCTGCCTATAGAATAATTCATTTTCAAGTCACTTTGATCAATATCTTTAACCCAGAACTCCTGCGCACCCACTCTTCCATGCTCTGCTATTCACAACCTCATCTTATGGGTAATTCTCCATAGCTTGGAAAGTCAAGTTTAAGCGTGTGCAGGAAGGCAGAACTCCTCTGGATCCCTGTGAAACAAGGGTTTATGCAAAGTCCTGATGAGGCCTTGGGAAGGACACCCAAAAGGAAACAGAGAGGTGTAGTACCAAATATCAGAAGAAACTATTGTAGAGAATTTGAGGTTAAAATTGATTTTTTAAAATCTAATTTACTTCACTTTCCATTTTGAAATATTAAACTTTTTGCTGAAGCTATTCTTGGCAGAATATTTTGTCTAGTCCTGTTTAAAGTCAACATGGCAGAAGATATAGCAGAGCTGGATCACCAAATTCACAAAGTGTACCCAGTGGACAATACACTTGTTTCTCTGCTTCCTTCTGCCCATAGTTGGCACAGATTTAGTAAGCTGGAGGCCAACGCAGTGACTAAAAGAGAAGATAGAAACTGAAAGACAGGTATGGTGTCTAAAAAACATGCATTTATATTTTGATTGACCAGTATATGATACAGAGTTCGATGGGTTGCATGTGGGCTCTGCTGTCCCACAAGGGCAGACTCCAAGTGGAATCTGCTTCAGTGGCTACCACACCTTGCATCTACTATAGATGCTCTCTCTAAAAATCTATATGGCTATAATGCTTTCATCGGCACTCACTAACTATACATCCACTTGGCCTAAGAAACAACACTGAAACATTTTTGAAGTTACACGTGAGAATTTCACATCCTTACAAGAACACAGCATGAAAGAAAGGAGAAGAGAGGCAGGATTCAGTGGTCTAACACTTATCTTTGAAAAGATTTGTAATCACTTAAGCATAACCTCAATGACATTGGAGACAATGGCACCAAAACCTCTTCATCAGGAAAACACTACTGATTTCAGTATAAAAGAAGATTAATACCAGTTGTTAAAAATGCCCTGAAATTATTCTGGTTTGTATAGTGATAAGTTTGATTAGTTGAATTTGGAAATCTGAGAATGGATAAAATAACATTCTGGTTTTCTCTAACAGAAATGACAAAAACAGAAACTGAAAAAAAATGCATTGTGCTCATAGACACATAGACCCCTGCACACACAGAGACACACATATACAGATTCAACACAAGTTAATCATGGCCAACTGGCTGAGCTCAGATACTTAGATACAGTCAAATAAATTCAAGAGAAAGCCAAAGGCAAAAACTACCCCCACTGAGGAGTATCCGAGTGAAAAGATTTGCAGGAAAGACAAAGAGAGAGACAAAGTCAGGGAACTCATTATTGTCCAAGAGATTACATATTTTCAAAACAGTAGAAAGGGCTTAAAAGGAGTATTTAGAGAAGTGCAATTTATCAGATGTTCCACAATGACTGCCTCTGTGAAACTTCCCTTGAGCATGCTTCAGCTCTGTGTGATAAACTTGCTGCCCTGCTCAATTATGCCCCGTTTACCAGATACAGGCTGCACTATAGAGTTTCAAGTGATATCGTGGCTGGCTGTGTGCTTTGGCAAAAGGGCATGGTTGTTGTCCTCAATGCAACACATTCAGTGGGGCTTGGGAAGAGACAAGGCAGTGCCCAGTGAGGGAGAACTCCCCCTCCCTGTGCCTAGAATATGCCCGTTCCCAGCACCAGTGGGCTAAAAAAATACACCTTAGTGTAACGTCATTTCACACAGATGAAACTCTCTGAGAAATACAAAGAGCCCCCCTATTCATTCTACAACCTTATCTATGCATTGTGCTAACCTGGAAGACGTGGGTCTAGGAAAAAGAGTAATTCTTTGTTCAATGTTTCAAAAGATTGAGAAGGGGATGGGAAAGAAGACGAGGAGGGGGAAAGAAGCAGAGGAAAAAAGTAATGGAAGAAGTAAAAAAAAAAAAATCTAAGGTTAAGATTAAATAACAAAATTCACAATTTGCTGTCCAGGCTAGAGGTGAACTATAAATTTGGCTTAAAGTTTTAAGAGCCTTAAGCATAGACAGTAAATTGCACAGGACACTCTGTACAAAGCTGGTTTGTGTGAGTAGGACAGAGTAACTGTTGCCAAACCTAGCTGTCCAGAAGTATCCCTTAGAAAGGCTTGCAAGAATTCAGTAATGAACCAGGATTCCTGGAGCAGGCAGAAAGGGGAGGAATGCTGGGAATCTGCATTTTAATAAACCTCCCTGAAGTGGCTGTCATGTTGTCAGCTCTTAGACAACCACAGCTACAGAAATGCAGAAATGGAAAAAAAAAACAAAGCAAACAAAAAAACTCCCAAATTCAGATTCCAGGAATTATGGAGGATATGGAGCTGAAGCTGGGTCTCCAAGTTTGGATGGAGTTTAGCTAGGTGAGTATGAGGAAAGAGGTCATTCCAAGTGTCCAAGCAAGTCACAGGTGGGAGCCTAAGACCTAGAGAAGACAACTCCCTTCATATGCATCCTAGAGAGGAAGTGAGGGCACTTAGAATACTATTTAACGTATTGCTCGATCCATTCAATGTCAATCAAATCACAAAGGAATTAAAGAGACTCTGTGCCCAATAAATAACAAATTTAAAAAAAACAGAAGGAGACATGAGTGAAAGTATATATATTAGTTATCTGCTGTTGTGCAATAAATTACCACAAATTTAGTGGCTTAAAATAATACATACTTTTTATGTCACAGTTTCCATGAATCAAGAATCTGACCATTGCTTTGCTGGGACCTATACTCAGGTCTCACTGAAATCACAATAGGTTTTGTGGTTATGAGAATCTAATGCTGCAGTTGATCTACAGAAAGCCAAGCTCCACTGGCCTGCTGCTCACCTCCTGCTGTGAGGCCCAGTTCCTTTCCTAACAGGTCCATGACCTGGGTTTTGGGGACCTCCGCTCTAGTTCACCTTTCCTCTCAATGAAGACTATCCCAGCACTGCCTGAGGGCTTCAGGGACAAGAACCTATTTGATAAAGTCCCATCTTCTTTCTACATGAACAAAAGTTTTGCCTAATATTGGGGTCACAACTACTTTTCTTTAACTTCTATTCTTAGTAACTGTGCTGTTATCTTGAGCAAATGAAACCACCTTTACTTTCACATATTGTCAGTGGGAATATAAATTTGTACAATCGCCTTGGAAGACTGTTGGGTAGTATCTCCTAGATACTCTATGATGTAGAAATTACATACACACACACTTAACATACATGTGTATGTTCGCTAAGAGACATGAGAGACATTTACTAGAATATTCAAAACAGCTCTATTTGTAATGGTACAAAATTTTAAAATATCCAAATGCCCATTCAAAGTAGAAGGAAGAGATGACAGTAGAGTCACACAGTGGCATACTATGCAGCAATGAACATTTAAAAATCTATAATCAAGCACAGTAATATGAATCAGTCACACAAACATAATTTGAATGAAAGACGCCGGACAAAAAATTATGTAAAGTACTTAGGCCAAATTAATCTCTGCCACCAGAAGACAGCACAGAGGTTACCTTAAGGGGTATGACTGAAAGAGAAGTTGAGGAGGGTTTCTGGGTGCTGGTGATATTTCTTGTTTTAAAGGCTTGTGATATGAGTGTATTCAATGTGTTAAAATGTATAAAACTTTATATTTGGGTGCAATTATCTGTATGCATATTGTACTTCAACCAAAGGCCAAAGATCTCCTTCCTCCTCTAAATGGCCGAAATGAATCGAATTTCTTTAGCCATTTCTCATATAATATAGGTTGTAGAATGCTCACAATTATAATACAGCTTCTATTTACAAAGCTTTTCAATTTGCCAAAGTCCTGATCGTTATTTAGAACTTAATCCTGTTGATCAGTTTGTAGTGTTCTTTAAATGCTCCATGTAAGACTAACATTTTGCTCCAAATATGTTATGAATCCTACAAGGGTGAATACTTGCTCTTTATATTCAGTGTACATTATATGCTAGGATACTACCCATCTTCCCTACTCTTCCTTAGCAAGTACAGATGAAAGAGAGGATGGAATTTACCTGGAGCCTTTTTGATAAACCAGCCCAAATATTTTCTTTCTTTTTTCCAGTCAAAGACTTAATGCTCATGTATCCAGTGAAGTAAAATTTTATTTTGCTCTCCGTACTCAAGAAGACTAAGGACTGACCCTTGTCTTGATTCATGAGCCTGTTTCAGATGTTTTGAAATGGAGGGATAGAGACTATTATTAAGCAGACCCCTCTAAAAGATCTGAGTATTTCTTACTTCCGTTCCTCTTGTCTTCACTGCCCATAAATTCATCTAATGTCTGAAACCCTTCCTTATAATTTTCTCTTCTCAAGGAAGAAACATACTCATTTGGACAGTGAGACAGAGAAAGAAGCCTTGTTATTCCAATATTTAGTGGCATCATCCTTCCTGATGGGCTCACTAGAAGGTGAGGTAAACCAGCAACAGAACACAAAGCACATTCCGAACAGAAAAGAAAGAACTCTGAGTTCTAAATAATGGAACGGAAATAATATTTTTGATGTTGATAAGGCTTCTGGCTGATAGCTTATCTTTCCAGAGCAAATATTTCCAGATAAATCTGCAGACATTCACATCATAAATGTGGTTTTTCTCTCTGCTCATACACTCATTTGCACTCTTGGCAGCTGGCATGCTTGGTTCCTGTGCAAAGTTTGCTTAGTTTTCCTTTTCCATTTGGCACAATTTTTCTTAGAGGACTTTCATGAGTATCAGTCACCTCCGCAGACAAACAACAAAGAAAAAGGCCAGCTTTTTGACCACATTCATATTCCTGCCACCTAGCCCTCTCTACAACCAACACTTCAGTCTATGTATGCGCACAGCCCTCCCCTCCCAGGTTTTCTGTGTCTATAAAGACATAGGAAAGAAAGAGAGAGAGAGTGAAATTATGAATCTGTAAATTCTTACCAAGCCTGTTGAGGAACTATCTCCAGAAAATTGAAGACACATGTCAGTTCTTTATAAAGATCATATGAAACAGAGAAGGAAAATCTAAGAAAGCTACTCACGCAGAAACTATTTAATCAAAGGATAGGACAATTATAACATCTGTTAATCTTCTGTAGAGGTTATAATTAGATGCTCCGGAGAAATACCCTTTCAAGGGTGATCCTTTAACATCTGCTGTGAGGACACACAGCATTGTGCAGTGACGAATCACCTCAGCACTTTGGGAAAACAGGGAACTTCTGGGATCACAGACCCTGTCAGGGTCCCCAGTATGCCCACGCATGCAACCCAGCCCCGAGCCCACCATCCTGAGGGAGGGACTTTGCTCCTTGGCGCTTTGATAATTGCCTGTGTTGCAAGTCGGGCTGTAATCATTGCGTGATTAGGAATAACAGAATCATAGCACCAGAAATGGCCTTGGGACCATCTGATCTCCTTCTTCACTTTGCAGAGGACCACTTGATCCTACATCCTACAGCTGGCTTCTCACAGGATGTTACAAGTAGGGTCACTCAATTCTCAGTCTAGATGACTCTCCAGCTCTACCATGTCGCTTGTTTCTTTTGGTCTCTCTCTTCCTCTGGGCTGTAATTTGGATGTGTTCCTTGTTTAATGGGATCAGATTATAATGATACCCCAGGGCATTTGAAGATTGCAAAGAGGTAGAAAACACTGAAATGGTTTCCTTTTCCTCTGGCCCCTGGTCCACTGAGAAACACTAACCATGATCCTTTCTCTCCTCTGAAGAGGGAGGAGAGGAAGAGAGAGAAATAAAGATATGGAGGTAGAAAAGCAAAAAGAATGAGAGGAGGGAGAGATATGATGCAAGTGGGATTGAGAGAAAGATGAAGAGAGAGAAGATAGAGAAATAAGGTGAGGAAAGAGAGAGAGAGAGAGAGAGATGGGGAATAGGTAGAGGACAGCTAGGGAACATGGTCCAGGGCTGAAGAAAAGGATATCAAATCAAGACCCATTGACAGGAGCAGGACACTCCTTGCACCCTTCCTCCTCCATGACCTGGTCCACTGTTCCTCACATGAGCAGTTCTGCCCAAGCAGAAGACCACAGGAGTTGGCAGTTTTGCCAGACAAAATGCGGAGATGATAAAGCCAGGGGCATCACATAAACAGATGCAATGCATTGAGCAATGAAAAATATGCCCATATGGCAGGAACATAATAAAAAGTATTCACTGGACAGGAGGGGGCAAGGGTGGGCAGTTTCCTCAGAAGTCATTTTGGGCTACAAACACTTGTTTGTGCCAAAATACTGAGTAAATGGAGCTCTTGACGTTTGGCATTAGGACTAAACAATGAGTCCCTAAAACTGGGACACACAGTGCTATCATCTTTCTCACTGCGCTACAGCTGTCACCTACTTACAAGGGCCTGCAATGTCCTCAAGGATAAAGCGCAACTAAGGATAACAATGGTCACTATGTATTGTGAATCTGCTTTTGTGCAGGAACTCAAGGTACTTTATTTTATATAGTCTTCACAATGACCCAATAAGAAGGTAATATAATCTAAATATCTGGCTCAAAGACTTACTGTGTGATCTGGAACAAATTACCTTTTCCGTATCTTGGTTTTCTCATCTACATAATGGAATTAATAATAAAGTCTATCTCTGAGGGCTGTTGTGAGGATTAAATGAGACAATATACACGGAAAGCACAGTAAGGTCCAACACATTATACACACTTAATAAACATTAGGTAAAATCACTCTTGATATTACTATATTTTATAGATGAGGAAACCATACTTGATGAGGTTAAACAACTCTCTTAATGTCAGTAGAGGTCAGAACAGAGATTGGAACCCAGAATATCCCAGAGTAAATGCCACGTGGGTAAGAGCTGCAGTTATATGTCTTTCATTACTTTATCGGAATTAACTGACTCCAAAGACCCTGGTCTTTCTAGAGTACCATGTAGCCTCTCAAAAGGATATTGCACAATATACAGAACTCTAGGAAATCTCCAGCCCAACCTGGGAAACATGAAAGGGCACGTTACTGAGCTCAGGACATCCTCCTGTTCCCACTCCTCTTGTCCTCATCAATAAGAGAAGAAAATAGATCCTTGTCTAGTCTCTTATTCATTTCTTCTCACTCTATAGAGCTTCATTTGACAAATGCCATGAATATTGGTTCTTACTACTAGAAATAAAGAGGCACGCACTCATTCATTGAAAGTTAGAAAGAAAGAAAGAAAGAAAAAACAACACCATGCCTTTGTGCCCTGAGTCTACAGACATTTTGACTGTCGGGAGATTTGAATGTCATCATTTGAATTATAAAAAGAATGTGTTCATAGGTGTAAAAATGGAAAGAAGAGAGCACTAGCCTAAAAGTCAGAAAATCTGCTTACGTTCATCCATTCACCAAGTATTTGTTGAGTATCCACTGTGTGACAGCCACTATTGGAGATACTAAGGTTCCAATATAATAAGACAGACACAGGCTCTGCCTTCATGGAACTTATAGCCTAAATGGGGAGGTGTTCAAAATCAAAGAGTTGAGCACACATGTAATTACAATGAGGATAAGTGCTATGAAAAGTAGGTACGTGGAACTACCAGAGTATCTCACAGGTGGGGAATGCCTTCCCCAGAAGTACCATTCTGAGAAGTTGCCCCTGAGATGGCAGAGTGTGAAAAAGAGAATCTTCCCAAAAAGGAGAGATTCTGGTGCGTGACAGGAGCTGGAAACAAGCCAGTGAGTAGGAAGAGAATAACCCTGCACTATCCCATGGAATGACTTGAGGAAAGTTTAAACTTCCCACAAGTGTTCCCTTCACTCTAAAAGGGGTGTGATGGAAAACATAATATACTCTCAGCTTTCACAGGCTATAGGGTCTATTTCCTTGTGTCCAAAGCAAGGGCATACCATAGAGTGAGAAGATTCCGGTTCAGCTGCAGAAAGTATGTCTCTCCTCCATACTCAATAGCCAAAACGAGGTTCCCAAAAGGTTGAGAGACTAGTGCTCCTGCTCCAAATGAAATGTCATGTATAGGCTGTATGACTTGGTATTCAAATCCTGAGTTTGGTTGATAAGTCATTAATGATCTATCTGAATTCTCCAGTTTCCTCCAAAAAAATGAAAAGTTAAGATGTCTAACATCTCTATATAGAAAAAAATACAGTGCACTTACAAAATGATTTTGGTGGGTGTACTGCTATTAATTAGAAATCTTAAAACAACGGCTTCTTTAAAAGGATAGCTTTAACAGTTAGCAACGGGTCTGTTGTGAAATTTTACTTAGTTTAACAAGGCCCTCTACTGGCAATCTTTCCAAAAACATCATCTCTAAAGGTAAAGTCTTTCACATTATTTTAAGTAAACTACTGTAACTACTCCCAATAACAAAGTATCTCACATTCCTGATTATACGATTCTGGGTTAAAAGAATAAGTAAGAAGAAAATGAGAACGGGAAGAAATAAACGTCTTCCCTTTTGAGTGAACCATTCACTTAGTGATTCATAAAACAACATTATGTGAAATATCATTTGCTTTCCTCTGATGAAACTAATCTAGATGTCAAATGTACTCAGAAAAACAAAGAGATATTTCTTATGCTAACATATATTGAGAATTCCTAGGGCCATAAAATGAATGAATTTTATTTACCAACTGCAATAAACCAGATTGTTTCTATTTACCCAAATATGAGTAATTGACTATAATTAAAATTTTAAAAATTGGAGGCAGGCATTTTAAATCATTTCTGATATGGTTCAACTAATAATTAACTTCTCCTTGACAACTGACAAAAAAACCAGAACACAGTGACTTGAGAATTTAACTATTCACATATGAAGATGTTTTAAAGGGAGATTATCTTTGACATATTTGTCAAAGGGCTATTAAAACAACTGGGAACATGTATCTGTAGCATCCCAGAGAACTAAATGAATTTTTGTAAATAAGGTAATAACTTTATGGAAAATATTTTTAACAGAAAGATGTTATCATCATAAATGATTTGACTCAACAGTAAACAATATAATCAAGACAAAAATAAGCACTAAATATACATTTAATTACAACTGTGATTAAAATTACATTGAAGAACAGTGAAGGTGTGGAAGGTACAACAATATATGTTGTAATTTACTTTAATGGGAAATAAATAAATAATTTGACATTATACATAGATGAAGAAACATATTATTTAGAATTTTTACATAAAAAGCAGCTAAAAGGAAAGAAATATTTGCCTCTGAAAAACAGGACTGAGGAATTGGGTGGGGAGGGTGACTCAATGGACCACATGAGATATACATGGACATAGGTACCTGCAAAGTTTATATGTATATTTAAGATTCTAGCACTATCATGTAGTACCAATATTCATATATATGAATATAAAGAGATACATAAACATTTTATTTTGTTTTAATTATACGCATGTATTACTTTGACTTCTTTTTTAAGCATCTAAAAAATCAGCACTGACATGGAAACCATTTGAGAAATGTCTTTTAGGCTGGCCTGGACCAGTTCTATGTTTCTAGATTCAATTTGCCAAATGAAGCAAGTACCCTTTATGGGGCAGTTTGTCATACATGCATCTCGACAGTAACACTTGTTCCCACATTTGAGAGCTAACAGCTCTTCTTTCAACACCATAATATTTATCTGCCATGTTATTACCCAAGCTTATGTTCCAAAATGGGTTTGGGACTTTCCTCTTGAACTCAGTCCATTGAGTTCCTACAATGCATCCAAATTCTTCTCAAAGGAATAACTAATCCAGTAAAGTTGATTTCTAAGAGGAGAGATCTGGTTTCTTGCCCTGAAAATACCAAGATTAATTTATGTAACTACTGGGAAGTACCTCATGTAATTGACGCTTCCAAACTGACATGATACACTTCATTAGGCAAGTATGTATTGGGGCATTGTAAATGTGTGGGTAATGTTCTATGTATCTGAGAGATTTATTATTTCGTCTATAAAGGAAGCACAATTGGGAATCCAAAATTCCAAAGGCATTAAACCTTATAGAATTAGAGAAGTGGAGAAAAATAAGGCTATAAGGTACTTTGTGCTTAACTGGTTCAATGACTTGGCAGATTGCTCAGGCTAAACCAATCTGGCTATTTAAAGCCACTTTCACAAAATACTACCATATCTTTTGGTACATTTTTTTAGGGATCAGCCAAATGACAAACCATTCTTTTGAATTTTTTTCTTTTTGCCTAATCCCTGGATTAAACTCTTGACCAAACTGAACTAGGCCTACCAACACCCATACCAAGAATGCAAATAATCTTGATGTTCAACCATAAACTTTAGCTAATCTGCAAGGAGATTCATATCTGAGATTAAAAAGAAAAACAAAAATACCAAAGCACTGGGCATGGACCTGAGATGTTTCTAAAAGATCAGAAAATATGAATCACTAGTTCTACTGGCAGGCACTTAGAAGTATTAATATGTTCTGCTACTCTGCCAGTACAATTAGTCCAGGCAGACATGAATGACCAAGTTTCATCCTGGACAAGGCTCATAAGAATATTGACCCTCTACATCTAGACAGCAGTACAATGAAAGTTAAGAGTATGTGCTGCGTGTTCAAATCCTGTCTCTGCCTCTTACCACCCATGTGACCTCTGCACATTATTTAACCTTTCTGAGTCTCAGTGTCCATGTTTGGACAATGAATACAATGATCACAATGAGATGGCACTTGCAAAGAGCTCAGAAGTGTACCCGGTATACAATAATCACTCAGTAGTGGTTATTGGGAGAAAATAATTTAAATCTGCTTTTATAGTGCCCATCAACCAATGCATCTATACATTTTATTCATTATTTATTGGGAACTCACTCTGTGCCAAGCACTGAGGTACACATAAGATTACAAATTTGGCAACTCAACATGCCTACCTCAAATCCACTAGAATCTAGTGGCAAAGGCAGAATATAAAAGAATAATTTTAAAATGGGGCGATGCAATTTAAGCATCCCAATAGAGTTCAGGTAGGACATCATGAGGTGTGATCATTTCTTCATAGGAGAGAAAAAACAGGAAGACAAAGCGAGTGATACTGTGAGACGACGCAAAGGAGCATGGAAGGGATGTAAAATGAAAGACCATAATCTTCTGTCTCAAGTGGGGAGGAAAGACATCATCTGAGAGAGGTGCAGAGATGATGTCAAAGACTCCAGGTTGAAGCAAGGCTCACAGACGCCATCGTGGGAAAGGGCAAGACAGGGGGCAGGAGACAAGTGGCTATGTGATCGTTTTGTGTACCAAGACCAGAAGCCTGGGTGTCTGACACGGGAAAATGGATGTTTAATTCACTCACTCATAGAGTAGTCAAACAACTACTCTATGCTAAGTGCTGTAGATATGGGATGTACTAACATATAGCCCTTGCTTTTGACGGAAAAAAGGATTTAAAGATGTGGCAAAGAGCTCCAGACCCCAGGGCAAAAACTGACAGAAGATACCAGGAGGGTCCAAACAAGTGAAATACTACTTGGACCTGGAGAGTCCTGGAAGGCACTCCACAGGTGGGAGTGTCAAGATCAAAGAAGGCTTCAGGGAGAAGGAGAATTATGGGGGGAAAGAGGGGTTGTGTGGAACCTAGTTGAATGTCAGAATCTGAGGTCTGGGTGCAGTGAGAAGATGGATTTGGGAGGAAAAAACAATGAAGAAGTGAAGAGAGGGTTCCACTGACAAGAGGTCCCCAAGAAAGAGAAAGAAAAGCAAGTTTCAGTTCATAAAAAAAAAGTTTGAGACTTGGAAGTAAAGCAGAAATCCTGAGTATCAGAGTTGGGAATTATCGTAGCTATCCCACCCTCTACCTGGTGCAAAATGTCTCTGTACTATTTCATTTGCTGCAATCACCTCGTTTGCCTTCAGGCCATCAACTGTAAAAGAATCACAGTATTCTCTCTGGCTAGTGAAAACAATGTGGAACAGAGACGTTAAGAAATGGAACCAGAGCCAAAGACAAAACAGGAATGCTCTCTTTTTGCCAGACCACCTTCATCTGTACACCTGCATACAACCTTGTTCTACCAGAAGGCATGTGAACCACGTGTGGGTTCTGTTTCTTTTTTAATCTTTAAGAACTTGAAAAGTGGAATGCGTGTTGAAATGAACACAGGAGACTCACTTTCTTGTGCAGCTCTGCCACCGTCTTGCTGGGTATCTTTGGATAAAGCCATTTTCTTTCTTGTGCCTCAGTAAAAGGATAAACTTTGACTAACATTTCTGAAATCTGCATTAGCAGCAAATGTTTAATTTTAAACAAGATTTGCAAGGAACACAGAGCTCTAATGCATAAAACATATTCAAACCTAGTGTGCTCTGATGGAAAAAAAAAATTGGAGCTGACAAAGAGGTAAGAGGTTGCCCACCTTAGGACTCCATGGAAGATAGTCAACTATCTTAGGACCCTTTGGAACTGACTCCTTACAATTCTGAGACTAGCAGGGAAAAAAGAGAAAGAGAAAAGTGAAAAGCAGTAAGGGTTGTCACTGTGCTTCTGGGCTGGTGACAGAGCAGCTGAACTCAGGATCGAGCCCGGGTCCTGAGTGAGTCATGAGGTTCGCGTGCAGAGCTAACAGGCTAACAGCCGCTTCTTGCCAATCCGTGAAGCCGGCTATCAGGTCTAGAGGGCAGGAATCAGCCAGGATTTGCTGCTGGCTGCAAGAGGCTGAACCGCAGGCGCTGAGTAGCAAAGCCAGCAGCTTGAAGGACACACAGAAAGACAATTTCCCACAGCCCTTAAGCAGAACTTCCAGGTGGCAATAAAAAGCAGCTCATGGGAGACCCAGTGCAGGTGAGCTAAGAAACGTCCCTGTCCAGGCTGGTGACACCCACGGAGCCCACTCTTCCTATTTAAATCCCAGAACATATCTGGAGGGTTTTAAAGAGCCCTGAAAGAGGTGAAAGAGAAAATGTGGTTTTTGTACACCGACATAGCTGAGTGTCAAAGTTTGACTTTTTCGGTAGTACATTAACTTGGGTTCCAACTCAGAAGACAAGTCAGAATATTGATCATTTCTCCAGATACTCAATGCAAAAAAAAAAAAAAAAAAAATCCAAATAGAAACAGTTTCAATTTCAAAAGACTTTCTATACAAATTCCTGAGAATGAATGAGTGTGTGTGTGTGTGTGTGTGTGTAAAGAAAACATAGGCAGGAGGGGACAAGAGACCATAAACAACAACATGCACATATTAGAAATCTACAAACCACAGAAAGGATCAGAAACAAAAAGTGGGTTTCCCCTTCCAGCATACCAGTTTGTGGAAAGTCTTACACTTTTCTACAAAGTTTCCTAGGTCAACCTAATCGTTTCTGGTTTGTTGGTCTGGCATTTATTTAAACACACAAAAAAGAACAAAAACAAACCTGACCTCCCTGCAGAGGTAAACGAGGGTTAGCAACTCAGGATTTCCCTATCATCTCATTCTGGGGCCTGTTCTCAGAGACAACGGGTCCTCTGCACCTACCCCCAGTCAACTTCAGGGCACTATAGTTACTTCGAACAAATGCATACTTGTGGCGACCCAGACAGCCTGGAGAAATCCGTCAACGTCATCATCTCCCTTTAAAAGAAAAGCAAGCTGTATAAATAAGAAAAAGTGTTACAGGAGTTTTAAAAAAAAAAAAATCCCAACAGTCTTACTTGTAGTTAGCTCTTCAGTCAACACATATCACAGTCCTGGAGACAGACACAGGAACTGCAACAACTCTCTCCAGCTAAAAATTTCCTCCCGCGGTTGGTTATCCTCTGTTTGTTTTTGGAGCATTCAAAGGCCGCGCTTAGAGAACAGACTCGGTTATCCCGAACATCCACAGCGGCTGCGACGTCCCGCCGCGAACGCGGAGCAAGTTGGAGGAGACTCGCTCCCGGGGCTGCGGCTCCGTAGTTGCTCCGAGCTTGTAAATACAAGCTCCGTGGACAAAGTCCCAAATGACATCACTGGCAGCTGCTTATTGTTGAGTCTTTATTAACTGACTGTCAAAAAGAAAGGAGGGGGTGGGGAGCAAGGGTATCTTTTCTGCAGCAAAATCGGCATCTTGGAGTGGATTCCTGTTATACACGCGGAAATAATCCCATTGATTCACAGTTCTGATAGTCTGGCTTCTCTCAGGTCCGCAGAAGAGAATCTCCCTCCCCCATTGACGTTGGATGAACTGAAGAAGTGGAGGGAAAGTTTGAAGTGCCGACGAGGGCCCTGCCAAGTTGTTTACCCACCTGTTTCGAGTCCGCTTCAGAGCGGATGACTCATAAATATATGATTATTGGTTGTGTTTTGCATTGCTGAATGACTTTTACTGCGACGTGTATACCTGGCTGACACTTTTTCTAGATCGATTGTCTTGGGTGCAACTCTTTTTAAATATACCCTGAAGTTTCTCAACTTAGGGGATAAGGAAGGACTTCCTGAAATCACAGGCAAAATTTCGTGTGTATTTGCAAATATATGATTTTTTTTTTCCTGAGACAAGTAGTGGAGGCTTTCTTCTGATTTCTAAAATTTTAGTGGTTTGCCTATACCATCCCCTCCACTCAAAAATACACCAAGAAGAATTAATAAGAAGCTCTGCCAAGTATCCCTAATAATCTAAAGAACAATGTAAACTCTAACCACTTGCAACTATCAGAATAAAAGTGGGCACGTTCCCCTCTATTTTCTACTCTCTTGTGGGCTCTCTCTTCTCCTGTCAGTTGGTTCTTACAGTTTTTATAGTTATCTCCCCACCCACTCTCAGTCTCCACCTAGAGAAATGCCACAAATTCAACACTGAGTCTCTTCCATGAAGCTTGGACACTCCAGCCCACTGTTTTCTTTCCTTCCCTTGGACTGCTATAACGATGCTTACTATTTATATTTATTTGCTGCTTTTTATATACTGACTCGTATTTTTAGTTTGTTTTTTAGCCATCTGTGTTCTGTCTCCCCAACTCAGTTTACAAGTTCTTTGAGGGCCGCCTTGTAAGTGTTGATTATTTGTTTATACCCAAATCACCTGCCATGGTGAATCCTAAACAGAAATGGGGGTGGGGGGAGAGACGCCCTGAGGGTGGAGACAGGAACAGGTTAGCAGATTCCATGGCATGATGTGTATGTTTAGATTAAGTGCTCTCCCTGCCCTTGGAAAACAATGACCTCACATCTTACTACCCACAGGAGATGCTTGCTGCATGTCTGAAAACTATACCCTAAAAGAGTAGCAATTGCTTATTAATTTAGTAGGGCCTGAAGACCTCAAACTATGCTTTCATATACAAATCAGTTAAAGGCAGCACAAATATTGTATGTCACTACTAGATCTTAAGTGAACACAAGGTTAACATAAAGCAAATTAAAAGTACCTAAAGATTTTACAAGTACAAAGTCTTAGAACCAGAAATTCCACTTTCCATCTGAATCCCACAAGTATGCTCACCAAAAAGCACACAAATATAACCACAAGAATATTCTTTGCAGCATTATTTGCAACGCAGTATAGTGGAGACAGATACTCATTAGTGTGAGAAAATGTAAATTGAGGTAACTGTGCATATACTGACAAATAGAAGTAGATGGTTGTTTATTGAGGGAATAAAGTATATTGCAGTATAACATGGTGTGTGATGAGAGAAATTATAAAAATTACTAATGGGGATTATCCTTGGGAAGAAAGGTGGGAGGAATTTTCACTTTTGCATGCTTCTGAGTGATTTGTGGATTTTTTTGTTAGTGAAAATAATCGAAAGACATGATGGCACAATTTTCAAAATAAACTGAAAAGAGAAACTTTGCTATTTTTTCCCAAATGTCTGACATATCGTAGGTACTCAATAAAGATGTGTTAATTGAATGAATATTTATGTAGTTTCTCCTAGGATGCAACAGTATGTGGGATGGGACAGGGTCAAGGAGAGGGAGAAGCAGGCACTGGGTGGTTATTCCTGAGCCAAGGACCCAACCTCTACTCTTCACATTTGAGAACTGATTTGGAAACCTCTTAGATTCTGTCCGCCTTAAGAAATGATTCAAGTTAAGTGCTCAGAACATAAAGTGCTGACCTTTTCCTTGTGCAATCGCTGTTTGACAAATGAAGTTTTAAGGTAAGACAGGTGTAAGCCGCTTTGGTTCAGTTCACTGGGCGCTAGCAAGCACCAGGAGGACAAGTCAGAAAACTTGTAGGGGCACAGGTTTGAGCAGTTCTTTGGCATGGCTAGTCTAACATGAAGGAAATCTCCAAGGAGAGCTTGAGAAAGTCTAACCCACAGAGAGTCCTCAGAGCATGATTAAGGAGGAACCTAGGGCTTTCTAGTGGCCTCAAGTGATGGCACAAATCCCAGGCCTGTCTACCCTACACTCTGTTTCCAGGACCTCTATAGTGTAAACCCAAAGGCATAAGCTATACATTAGATATTACATTTTTCTTTAGGGGGAAAAAAGTCCAAGACAAAGAATGACTGAAAATTTCCACCAAGGTAAGATAGGTTTTTCAAAGCACTATTTCTATTCCTCTAGAGAAAGTACAATTGGAGTCTTGTCTTACTTCATAGTGAGAAGATATCTTATGTCTGTAATAGTTTCAAGAAAAGGAAAGCTCAGCCCATATTTCCTGCACATTTTTATTTTTTTATGGCCCACATATTACAGGAACCTAGGCCAGATTCTGTTTAAATGCACATTTGGAGCCCCTTGGGTATGATGTGGGTCATACTTTCCCAAGCAAGAGTTAAATACAAGTATTTAACTAGACTTATGACTTAGTGTAAAAACAAACAGGGAAAAGGTGGCTCTCCCTGCCTCCCTACCAGGTGATCACGAATGTTGCTGCCAAAGTTACCCCCACCTGCTGAGACGCTTGGTGTACCCCACACCATGCCTGTTTGTTCATTCTTCACTTAGGTCATTACCTCTCCCCCTGAGGTCCAACCTCCACCAGGCAAGGACTGCCAGGTGGTGTTATAGCAGGCACGTGTACTCCCATTTACCTAGTCTTTTCTTTTTTAAGACTTATGCTGTATTTTTTGTGTTTTCTGTCTTAATCTGAACAATTCCTAAAGTCAGAGATGACAATTAAGTCTGCATGGAATAAATACAGCCGAAAGGTCTCTTAAAGTTGCTTACGGGTCAAGTCTTATATCGCAAGGGACCTACCAAAGTCATTATCACAGGTACGATTTCTACCTCTAGTGTCTGATTTCCTCTCCTCCCCCCCCGCTCATTCCATAAACATCTATAATACCTGTCATTTTTTAAGCATTTCTATGTGCCATTTGCTTTAAGTACATCATCTAGTTCACCCTTAATGTAACCCAATGAGTTACATACCATTTCATCACTCCCCAGTCACAAGTGATGAAACTGAGGTCCAGAGTGATATATTACTTAAGTAATTTGAATGCAATTATGCACACAGTCGTAGATCCAGCATTTCAACTCAGGTCTGCCTGATCCTTCAATATCTTAGGGAGATCTGGGTCCCTCTAAGGATTATAAATATTGAAAAGGAAGTTGGTAAACCAATGTGAATAGGGACACATTGGAATAAGAAGCATGTGGTCATCATTAAAATACTTGGTTCTGATTCCTATTTACAGATACTATATGGAAGTGGGCATTCACCAGAGTTTGAGACTTCGACCTCAAATCTGTGTGACTCCTGCTCCTTTATGTAACTCCACCCCTCTGCTTAGCTCTTCTGAGAGGCGATGGGCCTGAATGACAAGTGCAAAGACTATGAGAATCAGACTTACAGGGCTTAGTGCCAGAGTATCACTGTGGTATAAATTCTCCATGCCCTTGGAGATGGGCAAGAACCAATTGCAGCAAGGAGAAAATATTGGAGCGGACGCCTTCAATCATGTTTACCGCCTGCTTCCCTTTGCCCTGAGAGCCTTTGGTAACTATTCCTTTGCTACAATATCTATTTCTTCTCTTGGATCTAATGGCCCTACCCTGCCTTAAGAGACAGCCTGTGGCCAGCCAGTCTGCCCTGTAAGAATAAACATGATCAGAAATTGGAAACAGATGAAGCCTTACAAAGGATAGCATAGGAACACCTCAGCATTCACCCAACAAGCTAGCATGGTTTTTAGAGTTTGAGTCTCTAAGGGTCTTGAGAACCTGCATGCTTAGAAAGTGGCCCACAATTTTAAAAAATGTAGTACATATACACAATGGAATATTATATAGTCATAAAGAAGGACAAGCATATGGATTCACAGCAACTTGGATGGATTTAGAGTCTATCACACTCAGTGATCTCAGTGATCACAGAAACAAAGAAGAGTATCATATGTTTTCACTCATAAGTGGACCTTGAACAATTATTATAATACTATAAGAAAGTGATTGACAGTAGTGGGAAACGGCCAGGGGAGTGGGGGTGGCCTTGGCAGTTGAGGGAAACTGCCAGGGGAGGGAGTGGAACACCTCATCAACATTTGTATACCTAACCCCACATCTTTAAAATTAAAAAATTAAAGAAAAGAAAGTGACCCACATCATTCCCACATTGATGGTCCTCAGACCACATTTTAAGAAACACTGATTATATATAACAAGAGACATAGATATATGGCCTTCTTGTCTACAGTCAGACATTGGCAAAGATCATGTAGCTTTGTTCAGTTTCCTTAGGAAAGAACCCTGTGACCAGTCAGAAAATTCTTGGTAACTATCACCTACCATAGATCATGTTTGACGCAAAGTTGGTGCACAAATAACAACCTAAAAAAGACAAAACAGGTGCCACATTGATGAGCCCAAACGCACAATGAAATAAAGACATCTATAGGCTTTAGTCATGCAGATGTTAGAGTAGCCCTCATACATAAATCAAACAAAAACAAGACTAAACCATAAAGTCAGTGTAAGGAATTCCAACAAAGTTCAGATTACTCCCATAATGACTGCTTTGATGCATTTCACGATGTATCAAATTTCAAACTTACAAATGTTGTTTCTGCTCACTTGAGGGAGTGAGGGCTACTTGCTGGTGCCCTCAATACACATGTAGTCTATTAGGTAGCTGACACTACGGGTACACGGGGAACCTTTGAAAGGAGGACTTATGTGACCTGCTGGAAGAGGAGCTGAAGGGGAAAGATGTGAAATTCTACATAATTTGAGAATCTACCTGGGACCTGCCATAGAAATGGAGTGTTTTCCTACCAGCTCAGGCTCCCGTCCCAGACCAGGAAGGCACAAGCGAGGGTTAATGTTCTAAGGCATTGGAAGGCTCTTGCTGAAAGGCCCTATGTAAGTATAAAGTATCACCGTGAAGTTGGAGGATTTTATTTCAGCCTCCTCATTGTGTTGTTGACAGTGCATACTGTGAGTTTGACATTTTTAACTACTTTGCTTGCCCCAAATAAAAAGGGCTGGGGAAAAAAAGAGGAGGTGGGAAAAGCAAAGGGGTTGGGAGAGCTGTAATCTTCCTCTGACTTTGATTTTACACAAATCCAATGTACAGCATTAAAGTCCAGTTTGCAAACTGGGAGTCTCACAATGCTACTTCAAGGATTTATGTAAATTCATTAAACTACAAGACAAGTTGCATTCCCTTTAACCTGAGAACAAAGTCTGCCTGAAACCAGAGCCTGAGGGAGGCTGCGAGGGATATGACTGTGTGTAAACTGAGAAAAGCAACTAATTTTCTGGCCCGTGATTGTCTAAATAAAAAGACCCTGAGTTCGATCTTCACCAGATACTGAAAGACCATTAAAATCAGTTGATAGCACCAAGGGAAGGAAGAGGTTGAGGACAGGGACTGCCACTGACTTTCCCCTGTGTTTGAAGCCCAGCTTATTGTGTGATTAAAGCCTGTTCTGAAATGGCATTGACAGTGGGCTCCCCATAGTTCCTAAAATACACTGGGGCCCTGACGCATAATAGGCCCTGCGCCACCCCCCACCAGCTCATAATGGACCCTGACAACAGCCTTGGGATGGGAAGAGAAACTCCCAGCTGATAACATGCTAAGATGCTTCAGGGAGGAAGCAGGGATGCTCTGCCTTTCCCTGGTGTCCCCAAGGAACAAACTCCCCAGACTCTGTGGTCCCTGCCTGCCTTAGTCCAGATGGCCAGCAGAGCTCTGGACTGGCCCAGGACCACTCAGCCAGTCCCTGTGTTCCTCCTTTCATGCTGAGAAAGCTTTAAGACACAAACATGGGGGTGGTGGCAGGGAAGGCAGGTCAGGTGTCTGTTGGAGAGGTAGTCTGGGGGAGGGGTGGGCTGGAGGAGTGGAGGAGGACTGTATCTTTTCTTCTTTCCTTTTTTTTGGAAGCACACACACACAGATAACATGAATTATTTTCTCTGATCATCTGATATTTTAAGCTCCAGAAACAGCTTATTTGCGGGGCAAATATGCTTCAAGGGCCCTCTAGAAAAGACATTCTTACAGATCAGAGGATGATAAACAGCCCTCTTCGCAGTCTCTCCCCAATCAAACAGTCATGGAAAGTCCACAGAAATGGCACAAACGGGTGGGGAAAGCCGGAGAAGAGCTGGTAGCTCAGGAGCAAAGAGCACCTGTCCAAGCACAGAGTAGGGCTCCAGGGATGAGCAGGACAGAGCTGCCCCAGGTGGGCTTTTCCATGCTCAGGGCAGGGACTGCTCACTTGCTCTGGCCTGACAAAGGAGGAAGCTAATCACCACCCAGGCACCCACAACATACATTTAGTCTTTCTCCTAGGAAAGGAAATGCCTGCGCTTTCCCCCACAATCTCAGGCAAAGCCCACTGTTGTTAGGAGAAATGACCATTTGTCCAGGAAACCAAAGAATTAGAATTCTGTGCTTTCCCTGAGGAGTCAGGAAAGCCCAAGGGACCCAACCCCGGGCTATTAAAGATAAACCCCTTGGTTCTATTGTAACTGCTGTTTTAAACTTTATATCTTAAATAAGTCCAGGAGAATTGATTTCAAACACAGTGAGCCTTTTCCAGGTACAACAACCATTGGAAGACCTAAAACTCTGCTGGGTTTGGGAAACTATTTTAAAGGACAGCCTTCTTATTAACAATGGAGAATTAACCATTTGATGTATCATTTGCCACTTATTATTTTGACTGATTATAAGAACGTGAGTCCTATTGGTCAAGGTCACAAGAAGCTACTGTTAGCTTCCATATTTTCAAACATTCCATATTTTGAAATTGCTTAATCATATGGCCAGTACCTTCTGAGTAAATATAAAAATAATACCTTTCTCATTTTACAAGAAGAGTGTAGTTAGTAAAAAAAAAAAAAAAAAAAAGTGTTATTTTAGCAACTGAACACATTCGAAATGAAATCTTTGGTTTCATTTGGTTACATACAACAGCTCACAAGGTGGTGTCCCTGGGTGAGGTCCTACAGCCCATTCCATCAGCCCATCCTGCTGCTACTGCCCAGCAAGAGCAGAGAAATGACATATGTTTGCAGGCAGAACTGGATGAACCAAATTAAAGTCCATTCTTCCCTCCCCATCTAGCTCATCCCTTATTGACTCCTGTCCTCTAAGCTTCTTGACCCACACTAAACTCCTGATGGCACACAGCGTGGACTTTTGGGTGCACATTTGCTTTTTGTAGGCCATTCTCACTCCAAGCCAGTGGCCACCCTGATACAAGGATCCCTCTTCTAAACCTTAGTAGTTCCCTCTGTGGTAGCATGGTACTAGACCTGTACAGTTGTTTATCTCAACAGAGGTTTATTGCAACTGGAAAAGGAGATGTAAAGTCATAGGAGGTCTAAAAGGTAAGAAAAAATAGGTATATTTAATCTGACATAGGATGCCAGTCACAGACATGAATGGGTGGTGGAGAAGGGAACAGGATTCTTGGCTGCCTTTCTTCTTATTGCCCTTGTCTTTATTCCTTCTTGAGCTATTCCTCTTCCAAGCCATTTGTCTAATGAAGATGATCATATCTGCCTGCTCTCCAAGATGCAATCAACATCACTTAATAGTGGTGAAAAATATGTTGAATTACCAGGGGAAATAATCTATTACTGTGTAACAAATGTCACGTGAACTTGAAGGCTAAACAAATTAATCTTTGAAATCATTATTTTATAATTCATTGTTGAATTTCTTCATTCATTCACTGAGTTATTCAGCAAACAGATTGGCAGGTCATAGTTGCTATAAAAAGTGCTCAATGAGAACCTACTATATTTCAGGCTCTATGCGTATTTTGGAATATGAATTCTCATAGAACATTCTGTGAGTGTCTACTGCTTGGGAGATGCAATAGAAAAATGCATCAGCCAGGTTCGGAGGCTCAGCCTGTAATCCTGCACTTTGGGAGGCCGAGGTGAGTGGATTGCCTAAGCCCGCGGGTTTGAGACCCGCCTGGGCAACTTGGCGAGACCTCATTTCTACAATAAATCAAAAAAAATTAGCTGGGCGTGGAAGTGCACGGCTGTAGTTCCAGCTACTTGGAAGGCTGAGGCGGGAGGATCGCCGGAGCCCAGCAGGTGGAGGCTGCGGTGTCTGGGAGCGGCCACTGCATTCCAGTCTGGGTGACGGAGTGAGACTCCAACTCAAAAAAAAAAAGAAGAAAAGAAAAGAAAAATGCATCAAAATATTCCCACCTCCGTTTTGGTAAAACTAAAGTCAAAACATAGAAGTCATTAGTCTAAGGGTGGGAAGAGATAACAGAAATTGTATGCTAGAACCAGAAAAGTAAGGACAATCTGAAAATAAAGTGAAGCTAACTGAACATGATACACCGATCACTTGGATACAAAGAACTTAGCTATTAGTGAAAACCCAGTTCATCAATGGAAATTTGATTGCTGACTGTGCATGAACTATGATTGGCATGAGGTCAGAAAGTCTATAGGTCACAGTTAGTGAATCATATCAGCTTGTCAGAACCTTTCCTGTAATACACTCCATATTTGGAAAGCAGAGTAAGAAGAACTTGCTCTACTTTCGTCTTACAGATGAGACCAGTTTCAAGCAAACCCTTTGACATTTGGACGTGAGTTGATTAAAGCAACCCCTAAAAATGCACTCTAAGCCGGGCTTGGTGGCTCAGCCTATAATCCCGCGCCTTTGGGAGGCTGAGGTGAGTGGATTGCCTGAGCTCGCGGGTTCGAGACCCGCCTGGGCAACTTGGCTAGTCCTCATCTCTACAATAAATCAAAAATCAGCCGGGCGTGGTAGCGCATGCCTGTAGTTCCAGCTACTTGGAAGGCTGAGGTGGAAGGATCTCTGGAGCCCAGGTGCTACTGGCCTCCAGCGTGGGCGATGGAGTGAGACTCCAACTCAAAAAGAAAAAAAAAGAAATGCACTCTAAGAAGCAGGTAGCCTCCCCATCCCCACAGTGTTATACCAGCACCAAATTATATCCTGTCCCCAGGAGAGACTCATTCCCTCTAGCAAGAGGCAGTAGGGCATATGCCCAGGGTCAAATTTGGGTGTGGTGGGAGTTTTAGTGCCAAGGGCTGCTGAAATATGCATTACATGTTTGGAGGGAAAAAAAAAGGAGAGAAAAAAGAAAAGGACATTCCAGAATTAAAGAGGTGAGGATGTCATAGAAAGAAGGCACACAGGGTAATGCACATGAGTATAGGAGCACCCCAGTCTGGACAAAAGACATCGGCTTATGGAAGACCGCACAGCATTGCAAGTGTTGGGTGCATTATGACATTTAGCTCTGGTTTGCTCCCTAGATGTATTCCCTACTTTGTTATTCTTTTCCTGTCCTCAGCAGTTTGTTCCAAATAATTTTCTCTTTTAATTCATTGCCCTCGTGTTCAATTTCCTTTGATCTATATTTATTAGCTGCCAAGTAGATGTGAAACCCTGCAAGAATCATCAATAATGTCTCTGTTCCCTGTCACTCTTAACTAGATGGAAAAACATCCGCTCATGGTTTCTGAACCCTCTACCCGTTCATTATTCCATGGATGCAATTGCGACCCCAAGAGGTGGCTTGGAAAAGGCTTCACAGCAAAGCACCTAGGATGACCCAGGCCTAGCACTGAAAGTCAAGTATGCTGCAAAACCTCTACATCTGGGCAATGTGAGAGGGTTGATCATGCTAAGCCCACCACAGTTTCTCTCTTAGCAGCTTCTCAAAACCTCAAAAGAAACAACAAAACTCTAAGTGGAAACAGTATGTTTTTATCCAAGTCCCCTAATACCATCAAAATTGCCTCCAACTGCCCCTCCCATGTAAAGCTTCTGCTTGGCTTCCTCTATTTCCTGTTGAGCCCACTTCCTATACTAACATAAACTTCTGCTCCATTCTTTTTTTTCCATCTGCCTTGCCGCCCTTCCTTCCTTCAGCATCATCCCTTAACCTTGGGGCAATCACCTTTTCTTCACCCCACCTATCCCCATAAAAGATATCTGGACATACTACAAGCTTTAAAAGGCGATGTTGTGTTGCGTCTTCCTGGGAAGGCGCTATCTTTCAGTCTGGAACTTACCCTAAGAAGGATGCAGACATGCACTGCACAGGTCTCTCTTTTGGAAGCAGAGAGCCTCCAGCTGGTATCTTCCTTGGGCTTTTCTTCCCTCAAGAACTCATTCTTCCCCAAAAGGCCCACATCTAATTATGGATCCGTGGAAGAGTATAAAGACCAGGAAATCTGGGTTGACTTGGGTCACTCCAATGGGCCATCCACTTTTCACAGAGGCCTGTAGGGTTGGCTGCTGCTCTTTTGAGTCTGCAACCAATTCACTTCCTCCTATGTCTAGTCCCAAATTATTCCTCTCCCTTTCATGGATGTCTATTCTTAACCAATATACTGCAATATCCTTATTTAGTCAGTCATAGACTCCATTTCAAGTTTCTGCTTCTAGAGAACTCAACCTATGTCATGAGCTCAAATCTTGAGAACTTTAAATACAAAAAGGGAAAGTACGATTTTTCTAGAGTTCTCAGTAAAATTTGTTGTTGTTGTTGTTGTTGTTTTTGTATAACTAGGACACTGAACTGAGGTAAGAAATTAAAATCTGGAGAGCCACAGGATAAGCTCCAGGACAGAGGCAATCCAACAAATAATCTGAAAGAAACACATGCTTAAAGCAGTTTAAACAATCAAATAAGCTACACAAAGTCAAGTAATAACAACAGGACCTGCAATGGTAAAAAGTATTCACTCCAGTCTGGGTGACAGAGTGAGACTCCAACTTAAAAAAAAAAAAAAAATTTATGTCGCACTAAGGATGTGCCAAACTAGGTCATTTCATTACTCCTATTTTACAGTGAGGAAATGGAGGCACATGTAGGTAATTGAGTAATTTGCTCAAAATTGCACAACTAATGAGTGGACAGAGCTAGGATTTTAAACTCAAGCAATTGTCTCAAAGGTTCCACCAAACTGTAATTATATATGATGTTCATGTACTCTATGTATATTTACAGTGAGATTAGAGAAGAGGAGAATAGTAGGTAAGAAATCAGGCACTTAGGAGTCTGAAGATGCACTGAACTCAAAGGGAAAGGTCAAAATGAGACATGAGAATAATGCATTCCAATAGAGACCTTGATTCTCTGACTGGATGCTGGCCCAGGCTCCATCCTTCCTTCATGGTATAGGAGGCCAGTTCAGGACTGACCAGCACAGGTCTACATGTGAAGGCAGATAAGTGGGCGACTCTGGCTAGAATAAAAAAATAAGGTGCAGGAACACAGATCGCTTTTGACAGAAATAGGAAAGAAAACAGCCATGGTGGAAAGGAAAACAAGGGATAAGATTCATGCCCTCACCTAACACATAGCAATAAACCCTGCCCTCCACCATCAATAGGCTGCACCAATATTTTGATGCCATTCCTTTTGCCTTAGAGAAGGAAATTCCCTGTGTTAAATTGAGATATACCCAGGCCCAATTTCAAATCCCCAGGTGAATGTTCCTGTGGGTATCACCTCTGCACCTTTCTCTCCCCATTATAGTACTACCCTGCAAACATAATTCCTTAAATTTCAAGCAAATAGGATGACTAAATTATACATAAGTACTTTTGACATTCATACATGTCAATGCAAAATAGAGAGGATTTTTTTTTCCCTTTTATTCAACTGTGGTGCTGCAGAGAAACTAAGCAAATCAATGGCCCACTACCAGCGCATTAATCCAAAGGTACAGGGCAAGCCATGGATTATTCCCTGATACCCAGGAGGCAACTGTCTCTCAGCTTCCCTTTGAGAATTGTTTGTTCACCCATGAGCTACTGCTAAGTTGGGATAACCCAGGTTGCTACTGCTTCTCAGAGATGAATTTTTAAACTTCATTCTACCTCCTGCATCTCTGCAGGAGAAAATAGAAAGAGATGAAGATAAATAAATTTTTTAAAAATCCTATGTTGCAAATTATTCATACTCCAAGTCTTTGGTCAAGCAAGATCTAAATTCCTGTACCTCTGTTTTCTCTGAGTTTTGTATATTATTCAGATGGCTGTGGAAATTGAACCCCAGGCTAAAGGCGTAGAAGGGAAAAACAGCTATTTTCTCTTTTACCATGGAAACCCTCTACACCCTGGGGTGCTAAGAAGAAATGAACAGCTTTAATAACTTGGGGGGATGACTGCCTCTACCTTAGCCAACATAATGGAGTTATGGTGAAGCATAAATCATGAGTGTCTAGTTCAAGTTGTCTCTCGAAGGCTCAGGGAAGCCTCTTACTCACTTTGAACAAATCAGCATGGTTTATTCCCAAGACAGATTAAGCATTTTCCCACTAGCTTTAATCACCTCTCAATACCTTAGAACACTCATTGCACAGGCCCTCACAGGTAGGGAAACATTTGTGGATGAACTTTGGTTTTGTATGTGATGCTTCCATCCCAAACACACAATCGCACCATCAAAGATAACTGGTCATTTTTTAAGACCATGTCTTATGACCCTTTTGGAATGTGTAATCATTTCAAAGTCTCTCTCTCTCTCTCTCTCTCTCTCTCTCTCTCTCTCTGTGTGTGTGTGTGTGTGTGTGTGTGTGTGTGTGTGTGTGTGTGTGTACTTCTCTTTCTCTCAGAGAATTTTGGAAATCAATAATTTCGAACTCAATATGTGTATTTGCAATCAGTTATTAAAAAACTCAACTGATATCCTGTCCCTTCCTTTTTCTTCAACCTTCTTCCTCTTGCCCTTTTCATCCATCTTCCTAATATCATGTAAGTAAAGAATAATTTAGTAGTATCTACCTTAGTTCCTAACACTCATTCTGTTTTAGAATCCTGTTTCAGAAAGAATGATCTCACTACAAATTAATCCTCCATTGCTCCTAAAATAAATCTGTATTGAATGACAACATTTGTTTCTACCTCTACAGTATGAGTCTTTTTAATTTTAAAAACATCTTAAAAGTAAACTTGGGAAGGAAATGTCTCTGATGCATTTGGGTTTCTGGTGAATAGCATCAAAGGCTTTACACTGTAAGACATGGCCAGAGATGATTATCTAATTGTAGACCAATACCTTTTCCCTTTCCCCATCCACCTCCTGTTGCAAGGGATACTTTCTATGGAAAGTGAAGGGCACATTGGCTAATTTACGCCCCACTGCTCTTTCTGGTGAAACATCAGTGGTTGTCCTGAAGCCCAGGTGTCCGTTTGGGAATGCATCCTCCCAGGGCAGGCGTCTAGCCCTGGGTCCTTGGCAAGTCAACTGTGACAGGTTCCTCTGACAGCTGCAGTGGCAGGGCTGGGCCTCCAGGTGATTAAATAATCCTGCTTTCTGGTCTGCTCATGTATTTAGATTGGAGCCATTCCCCTGGAATGGGGCTGAACCAAACACAGCTGCTGCTCACTGGCCACAGTGAGGTGTCTGTGGGCTAAGGTTCCCTCTGAAATTTTGAAACGTCCCCTTTTCTTTCCCATGTCACTAAAAGCTGGAGTTATCACACACACGCCCCTGGGAATATAAGAACCTCCACCAATCTGAAATGAGGCTGAAATTTCACTTTTAATTATAAATAATTGTTAACTTTGATAGCTCTGCTTTGAGAAGCAGGGTCTGTTTTTAACTCTGGCTAGAAATATCCCTTTCTTTTGATAGCCAACATGCCCATCCAACACACATTTGACTACATGTGTACACCAGATGAAGATATGAATCAAGGGAGATGTACTCAATGTATTTACATTTTCCAAAGACATGACACCATGTCCCAGAGAAGTAATTAAAAGATTGCTTTCTGGTGAAGTTTAATGCTGCCAATACATAAATGTCAATGGTCTCCTACTGAAGAAAAACACAAATTCACAGCAGGTGGGGATTTAATTTAATGAGAGTAAAACTATTGCAAGACAATTCTACAGACCAGTGGTTTTTAAAGTGTGGCTTCTCTGGACCTTGCTAGACTCTGATGTGGTCACATACTCTTTGAGCTATGGCTGTCACCATGCTTCCTGGCTTTGGTCCCCTCCCCTACCTCGAGGAGATGAGTCTCCTCTTTCTCTCTCTCTCTAATTTACTTTCTAAATAAACTATATTTCCTCATCTAAAAAATACAAAGTGGGGTCTCTGGACCCTCAGGGTCAGCATCATGTGGGAACCTATGAGAAATGCAAATTTTCATGCTCAAACCCAGCCCTACTGAAACAGGAACTCTTTGGGTGAAACCCAACAAGGGCTTCACAAGCCCCCCAGGTGATTCTGATGAATGCTAAAGTTTGAGAACTGTTATACTGAAGATAGGGCTTAATATGACCTACTTGGGGGAGAGTGGGGGCTGCTCTAGAGAATTCTGCATGCATGCTCTGAATACTCATTTCATCATAATCCATTCCTATTTCAGCTAGACCTAATCCATGCTATTATTCTCTCCTAAAATGTGCTATCAGTTGTCTAATTCCCTGCTCCCACACAATTATACCCATCTCCACACACACAGTAGTAATTAGTGACCAGTGATTGCTGTAGCATGGGCAGTTTTACAGATATCCAGATGTATCAACTCACCACTAAATTCTATTCAAAAATTCTTCCAAGAGACAGACATAAATGTCACCTTTTCACAGATGGTGAAAATCTAGGGTTTCCCAGTGGTTTCGATTAAGACAACATAAAAATAATTCTGGCTTCACCCTTCATTCTAGTGAACAGCATATTTCCAACCTCCTGGTCCAAAGTGGTTTGAAATCTGAAATCTCAAGACACTCTCTCCAAAGCTTCCACTCAGTCTCAATCAGGTTAAAGGTTATGGAGGGCTATACTGTTCATTATTCAAGATGTCTCCAGCCAACTCATACAAATTTTCACAGACAAAATAGCTTGGCAGAAGTGAATTTGTGAGGATATCCTCTGTTTCTAAGACCATATTACCATAGGCATCTCCATTCAATGCTAACTGAAATTGTATACGAGTACCAGCAATTCAACATATCATTTGACTTAGTAATTACACTTCTTGGAATACATCAAAAGGAAATAAATAGTCCAGAGATGGTAAAAATGATTATTATGTAAAGAAGTTATCTGTAATGGAATTTGCAAAAATAAAAATAGCAACACTCTGCATTTCAAATAAAACGCCTGTGGTTAAATAAACTGGAGTTCTTCCATAAGATAGAATATAATACAGCCACTTATAGAAGATTTTTTAGCACAAGTTATTAAATAATAATCGCAAGATAAAGTCAAGTGATGACAGCACAATATAAAATGTTATAAATAGTAAGATCCCACTTTTAAAAAAATTATGAGTTATACACATGTACCACAATACATGTGTATGTGAGCACATATAGACATAAGAGTTGAAAATGACTGGGCAGAGGCCAGTGACATATGGGAAATGGTAATATATGGGTAAATGGGAGGTTAAGAATTTTTGTCATAAATTTTGCCTTATAAAGGTTACTTTTATACATAGAGGAAAATGCTTTTTAAAATGAGAGACGTGGTCCCCATAGTCCTAGGGTTGTCCAGGTAATTAGAAGTTTCACGTGTGTGCACAAACACACACACAGCTGAATTTATCACTAAATGAACTGGAAAATGTTTCCAAGAAAGCCCTGTACTTCTCAGGTGTTGGGGAAATGTAGTCAAGTTTGGACTTCCTCTTTGGCAGTCAATATTGACACTGAAGGAAAATGCCCCTCAACAGGCAGTACCTAGACTGCAGTCCCACCAACAAATGGTCAAGCAGGGTTTCTACTAGGGACACATTTGTATGGATACCTGGACGGAGTTTCTTTCTATTTCTTAATATTCTGCTTTAAAAATGAGTGCGGGGAATGGGAAGATGCATGTTGAAGGATACAAAGTTGCAGATAAAATCTAGAAATCTAATGTGCAGCATGAGCACGATAATTAATAATATCGTATTGTACTAGGGATTTTTGCTAAAAGAGATTTTAGGTGCTCTTACCACAAAAAATAAAAAGAAAATGGGGTAAATATGGGATGACAGATGTGTTAATTTTTCTTGACTACAGTAACTATTTCATTGTGTATGTCAAAACATCATTGTACAACCTAAACGTACACAGTAAAAACAAAACAAAGTAAAATAAAATAAAAATGAGGACAGAATAATGTATTATTTACAATTAGTTTAGAAAACATGGTGAACACAGTGTATAAATGGGGAGGCTTTTTTAAATTTTAGAGTTGGGGGTACATGTGAGGATTTGCTCCTTAAGCATATTGCGTGCAGATAAGGTTAGGGCTTCTAGCGAGCCCTATTTCCCTGGTAGTGAACATTACTCAAAGGGTGGTTGTGTGTCCCTTATCCCTTTCCTTCCCTCCCCCCATTAGCAGTGCCCAGCATCAGTTTTTCCTGCCTTTGTGCCCACATGCCCACTGTTTAGGGCTTGCTTATGAGCGAAACACATGGAATCCAGTTTTTTGTTTCTGTGACAGTTAACTTAGAATGATGGAGGAGACATTAAATACAAACTATGTACTAGGACATTTTCCATACAATGTTTTATTACAAACCTGAGAAAAACAATTCTTCCCATTTTAGAGATGAGGGAATGGAGATCCATAGACACTAGCTAGGTCATCCGCAGACAATTAAAGAATACAAGTCATGGCCATGCTTGTCCAAATCAAAGCCTTTGCTTTGCACACCATATTGTCCACTATTTCTGATAGCTTAGGTGGTTTGACAAGTCTTGGTTAAGTTAGGAATGCAAGCTAGTCCTTCTTGCTTCTTGTTTACTATTCTGTTGCGATGAACATCACAAAATATTCTTTTGTCATAGATTATAGACCACTTCCGCCTAGATCTCCTCTGAGTATTCCAAGAAGTTAATGATCATAAAGTTATAATTATTGAATGCACAATATATAAAGCATGTCAGTCATTTTACTGTTATTTCATTTAATAGTTGTCACGACAATAACCCTATGTATTATTCATCCTATTTTACAAATAAAGAAACTGAGACTCAGAGGGGTTGTGGATCTGCCCTGTACTTACAGGTAGAAAGTGTCAAACCCAGAATTCAGACCACCTGTTGGACTACAAAGACTGCACTCCAAATTTCTCCATTTGGAAACATTTCTAGGGAAAAAGATTCCCCTAGTTTCTTCCATCTCCTACTCTGGTATTAAGTTTACATGTGTTGGCATAAATAATACCTTGGCGTGGCACTGATCATTAAAAAAAGTGAGAACAAGCATTATTGGCCTTTGTAAGAGCTTCGGATTAAGTATGAACAGATATTAAAGATAATGGGCAGATTTGGCATTTCCTCCTTAACATCTTTAGCATAAAGTTCATTAGGAGCTGGGGTTTTCAATAGTAAAAGTTCATTCAATTACAATGAACCCAGACCCTTAGTAGGGCCTCATTAAATACTTAAGTATTAATGACCAGTTGAAGCCAAGTGTCCTCGAGGTATCTAAGCTCCTATGCCACAGAAGGGTCCAGCAACCTGCCAACAGGAGTCCACTTGAATATCAGGCCAATAATGTCCTCCCTGAATCCTCAATCACTTTCTTCCTTTTACTTCCACCTCCTGGCCAATTCCCAGGCCCCTCTTTATCCAAACACAAGATATCTCTCCTTGCACTCATTCGCCTTGTACCCGAGGCTTGATACAGGTGATTTACCGTAGCCTTAGCTTCCTCAGTGGTCACTCTTACTTATTACTGGATCATGTATCATTGTATCAACTTCAGGAAAAGAGCTAAGAGATTCATTGCTCAAGAGCAGTGCTACAGATGAGTTATCTTCCAACAAGTGGGAACCAGACAGTTTCACCTGGATGAGAAGAATGCCCAATTTGCCAACTCTTAATCCTTGGAGTGGTGGTATGAGCAGATGGCAGCTACATGGACTTGATAAATCTGGGGTAAAGTCAGTTGGCACTTGATCCTGTTTTTTTAAGAAAGCAATGTCACTTAGTCACTCAGACACACACACACACACACACACACACACACTTTTCAGGACTAAGCAGGTAGCATGGCTGAAGAACAGTTTGGGGAGACTTCCTTCCAGGTACCACATAGGGGATGGTGGGGACTGTAATGAACTGGAAAGCACATGGCCAACAAAAGGCATCCAGACCTGCAGAATGAGAACACAGAGTAGACAAAATAAAAGAGATCTGCAACCAGTTCACCATCTCTGAGTTGGACAATCAATCTTTGACCTTGACTAATTGTACTTCTATCAAAACTTGAATTCAGAGAAGGTAGAATAAAAGTACTTCTACTGGGAGTGTGCCCTGTCCCTAATCTGGTAAGCTACCTGGTGTTTTCTCTTCTTCCCTTCACGAACAGGCTCCTACCATTCTCACTACAATGTCAGTCATCATATATTTCAAGAACAACTAGTGAGTAAGAGAAAGAGTTCAGAAGCCAGATTGCCTGGTTTGGAATCCTGGCACTTCCATTTACTAGCTGGATAACCAGAGTAAGTTACCTAATTATGTCTCAGGTTTATAAAAAGGAGAGACTAATGGCATCGTGATCTCACAGATCTCATAGGCTTGTTGTGAATTACTGAGAACAATGCCTGGCACATTATAAAGCCTGTGTCAGGTAATAATCATCTTGTGACCAACCGAAGTGCCTCAAGCCTGCTTCTGAGAGGACGACCTGAGTAGAACACACCCAGTTTGGCAGATAACATTGGAATTGAAAAATCTGGAACCAATCACATCTTTCTGGGAAAAGCATTGATGTGGATGACAGAAGAGTGGTTAAATTTTGTGCACACGGTCTCCACCCGAAAGGAAGGATGAAAAAAATCTGTAGGGTGGCAAAGGGGAGACAGCTTAAAACTGCGTTTGTCCCCATCTGGAATGTGGACAAGAAAAGTGAAGAGTTTGACCCTAACCAGTTTTTCTGCACTATAAGGATGAGGTTTACCCGGTATCTCTCTTTCTTGTATCATCACTAATGTCATCGTAATTTTAAAACACCTTGCCACCAGCACCCAGACCATGTCTCTCTCTTCTTAAGGCACCCATGCTAGAAAATTGCTCCTTCCTCCCTGAGTCTATCCAAATGCCAATATTTCACAAAGAAAGCATTTTATTTAATTTTTTTTTTTTTTTAAGTTGGAGTCTCACTCTGTCACCCAGACTGGAGTGCAGTGGCGGCTCCCAGCCACCACAGCCTCGACCTGCTGGGCTGCGGCGAAACTTCTGCCTCAGCCTTCCAAGTAGCTGGAACTACAGGCGCGTGTTACCACGCCTGGCTAGTTTTTGATTTATTGTAGAGATGAGGTCTCACCAAGTTGTCCAACCAGGTCTTGAACCCGCGGGCTCAGGCAATCCACTCACTGCAGCCTCCCAAAGTTCTGGGATGACAGGCTGAGCCACCGAGTCCGGCTCAGTTTGATTTAATTAATTTACAGGATAGTGTGCATGACTGATCAACTCATTGCACTTTAACCTTTATCCCCTGACAAGACTTTCCAGTTTCTCTAGTGCAGTATTTTTCAAACCAGTTCATGGCACATTAGTGATTTAATCAGTTAAATGAGTCTGGACCAGCATTTTGTTAATGAAATAAAATAGAAAATTAAAAGTTAGAGCAAAATAAAATAAATAAAAGAAACAAATAATAGAGTTGATACCACATAGAATGTACACACTCACACATACACACACACACATATATACTTATTTACACATGTGAATAAACTGTGTCACAATGTAAAATATATTTCTTATTGGCAATGATCAAAAGAGTTTTAGAAATACTGTCCCGCTGAGAAGTCTCATAGTCTGATGTGTTTAGATTCTGGTCTAATGGGACTCGTGATTCCCTTCTCCATTCTCCCTTCCTGCCTTCCTTCCTCTTTCCCTCCTTCCTTCCTTCTTTTTCTGCTCACCAAAAGTTCACTGAGAGCCTACGGAGAGCCAGGTACTCTTCTAGGTTCCAGAAGTATAGAAGTGAATAAAACGCATAAAGTCACTACTTTCAAGGAGTTTACATTCTACAAAGAGAAGTTAGGCAATACACATCTAAACAAAAATATACATATCATGCAAAGTAAGGATCCAGGTTATGGCGACAAAAAGAAGCAGCAGGGATAGAGGTGGTGTGGTCAGTCAGAAAACGTCTCTCTAATTCAGTGGCAATGACGCAGACTTTGAAGGAAGGTAGAAGCCATGAGAATGTTAGGGGACAAATGTTCCAGGCAAAGGGACCAGCTAGAGTGAAGACCACGAGATGATCATCAGCTTGGTATCAGGGGAGAAGAGCAAGAAGCCAGCACTTCTGTGGAAAGGGAATGGGGGGGGTAGTCTGGAGGTCATGTGACCATTGCAGACAAGGTAGTAATTCTGGTTTGGATTTGAAATAAGGTGTGAACCCACTCGTGGGTTTGGAGGAGAGGGCTGACAGGATCCCACTCACATTTCTGAGGGAACAGTAAGGCTTCTGGGGAAAGATAGACTGCAGAGAAGTCAAGGAGGACACCAGGACAACAGGTAGGACATTATTTATAATCCAGAGAGTGATTTGGGAGGTAACTCTGCCATTAAAGTAGCAGTGGAGTTGTTAGGGGATATACTTTAAATGTAGATTTGACAGAGTGTTGAAATCAATACGTGTGTGGAAGAAATTGAAAAGGCAAGAATGAACTCAAGGATTTTACCTGAGAAACAGGTAAAATGGAGAAAGATGGAGTTGCCTTTCCCGAGAGGGGGAGCCTACAGAAGAAGTAGTTTCATGGGGAAAATCAGGAGTCTGTTCTGAATACGTTGTCAGGATGCCCGTAAAGCATCTGATGGGAGACATCCAGCAGGCTGCTGGATATACAGGATTCAGGAGAGAGATCCAGAGTGGAGATATAGATTTGGGAGTTGTCAGCATATAACTAGTATTTAAAGTCATGAAGCTGGATGAGATCACCAAGGAAGTCCACATAAATAAAGAAGAAAAGATATTCAGACAGTGAGGTAATGTTCAGGCACATTATAACCCTCTCCATGCCCACCAGATGGTCAAAGCCCCTTTACATGAATGTAAGGAGCCATCCAGAAATATCTGAACCACTGCATCAGGAAGGCTGCCATTCTTTCAAGCAATAAATATTTATTGACTGCCTATGGGTGCCAGGCATTGACAGCCTCAGAGAGAAAAGAAGATGCCTTGATGGAGAAAGAAGAGATTCGCTGATGTGCATGAAACACAAACTGATGCTCTTTCTGCCCTTAAACAAAAGTTGGGCCAATCTCTCCCTGCTGCCAGGAAGCAACTCAGCAAGGAGACAGTGGACAGTAGGGAAGAACATCAGCAGGCCTGGAACTGAAGCCCCTTTGCCCTGCAGGAGTCACACTCTTCCCTCCTGCCTTTGTTCTTTGTTAACTGCCTGCACTTACCCTACCCCAGCCTCCCTTCACTGAACTCCAGAACCTTCTCCCAAAGAGTGCTTGGCTGGACCCACCTAGTGGGGCAGTTTTCCTACACCTCTGTCTCAAGCATCCTTTTCTCAAGACTTTCATTAAGAAGTGGTGATGGGCCAGGTGCAGTGGCTCAAGCCTGTAATCCCAGCAATTTGGGAGGCCAAGGCGAGAGGATTACCTGAGTTCAGGGTTCAAGATCAGCCTGGGCAACTTGGTGAGACTTCATCACTACAATAAATCAAAAATTTAGCTGGGCATGGTGGCACACACCTGTAGTCCCAGCTACTTGGAAGGCTGAGGCAGAAGGATCGCCGAAGCCCAGCAGATCAAGGCTGCAGTGGGCGTGAGCATGCCACTGCACTCCAGCCTGGGTGACAGAAAGAAACTCCAACTCAAAAAAAAAAAAAGAAAAAGAAAAAAGTGATAATATTGGTGTAGGTGGGGAAGCCTGCAAAAATGATCCCAGCAACATGGTAAACCACAAACCCTGCTTAAGAAAAATAAAAACTCCCAGAGGAGAAGTTACTGGTGAATTCTCAGTTCAGTGAATTGTCATGCATCTTTAAATACAATCTCCTAAGAGGTGACTATTGTTCACAGGTATCCTTGAAGAGCATCTACAGTAAACATCCCTCCTTTTGCCAAGCACTTTGACTCACTGAAACAGAGGACTCTGATTTAATAAACAGCTTTCTTGATGCCTTCTCATATTTCTGAAAGCTTGTTCACAATGTATATGCAATGGTGAGTGTGGTGTGTGTGTGACAGGGTTGAACGTGTGTGCGTGAACACTGTGTATTGTATAAGTGTGTGTAGTGACACAGGTTGCATGTGAGTTTGTATGTGTGATGGACGTGTATGAGCGTGTGTCAGTGTTGTGTGTGTGTGTGTTCGAACCTATGTCTCTCCTGTGCTGGAGCCCAGACTGCAGGGAAGTTGTAAGACAGCCAAGAACCACTGGGGGGAACTTCCTAGCACACTTGGAAGATAAAGAAGGGCTGCCAGTCAGGTGGTGCAATGAATCATTTATTTAGATACCAGTGATCAACATTAAACTAAGAGCCCAAATAAACAGTGTGAGCTGAAGTCAGGGCCTCATAAAGCACTGGGATGGCTGGGTTTCCCTTCCTGATGAGACGGTGTGTTTGCCAACCGAGGTTTCATGAAGTCACGCGTCTCAGAAAACAGCTGCCCCTTTCTGCTGCCAGGGGAGCTGCTGCTCTCTTGCTCTGTCCAAATGGATCATTTAGGCATCTTCCACTGCATTGGAAACACAGCCCCACATGCTTCCAGGAAGAGGAAGGGGGAGTATTCCGGGGTCTAGGCATTTATTAGAGGCAGGAAGGAACGTATAGTCTGAAAATCCCAGTCCTCTGTAAAGAGCTTAGAGGAAATTTTAGCAACAAGTGTCACTGTTGATACCTGGCTTTATCACATTCCAATGAAGAGTGTGACTTGGGTCACACTAAAAAAAAAGAAAAAGAAAAAAAATTTTCCCACATAGATTTCACTTTAGAATTTGCAGAGAATTTTTACAAGTATCATACATTTTTCCCTCATGAAAATCCTGAAAACTGAGGAACTGAAGCTCAGAGAAATTTCTGTTGCAGAAGCACTCTCAAAAATGAGACTGAAGCCAAGGTCTTTAATTTTTTCCCCTAATTTGCATCATAAAAGTAATATATATTTATGATACTTTTTTTCAAGCTGTACAGAAAAGTTATAAGGCAAAAAGTAAAAATTCTCAAGACTCAGGAATCAGGCCTCAAGGACAATTTTCTATCACTAAGTATGTCTTGTCTGTCCTTCCAGAAACGGTCAGTCATTTACACATAAATACAGGTTTATTCTTTTAAATAATATAAATAAGACCATTTTGCTCTCCTCTCTCTCTCTCTCTCTTTCTCTCTCTCTCTCTCTCTCTCTCACACACACACACACACACACACACACACACACACACGGATATGAAACATTTTTTATTTGACAACACTTTGTACAATTTTTATATCCACACATACTGCTTTAAAATTCTCTTGAGCCCATGCACCCTAATTTACTTAACCAGTTCTTTGTTGATGAAAGCTTAGATGGTTTCTCTCTTGATTGGACAAACTGGGCTCTCTCACTTACAAGATATTGCTCTATTCAGAGAGTTCCGGGTTAGCCCCTGGCATTAAAGTCTCTGTGTAAACATTTATTTATTTATATAAGACCTAAGGCCAATTGGCAGTAGTGGGAAACTGTGGGGGGGGGATAGGCAATTGAGGGAAACTGCTGGGGAGGGAAGGGCACACCTCATCAGCAAGGATACCTGCATAATCAATATCTGTATACCTTACCCTGAATTGTACCCCACATCTTTATAATTAAAAAAAAGACCCGCCGGGCTTGGTGGCTCAGCCTGTAATGCCAGCATTTTGGGAGGCCGAGGTGAGTAGATTGCCTGAGCCCGTGGGTTCAAGACCCACCTGGGCAACTTGACGAGACCTCATCTCTACAACAAATCAAAAATTAGCCGGGCGTGGTAGCGCGCGCCTGTAGTTCCAGCTACTTGGAAGGCTGAGGCGGAAGGATCGCTGGAGCCCAGCAGGTCGAGACTGCGGTGGCCGGGAGCGGCCACTGCACTCTAGTCTGGGTGACAGAGTGAGACTCCAACTCAAAAAAAAAAAAAAAAAAAAGACCCAAAGTCAGATGAGACCTGCGCCCTCACAGCCATCTTTCTCTTTTCCAAATTCCTTCTACATATAGTATCCAACGACTCATTCTGCCCTTCCCTATCAAATCTATGAATTGCTAGAAAGCAACTGAAAAACAAATTCTTACCTACGTCTATACCTTAGACTCTGCATTCTCGTACCACTGGGAACTATTCTTAGAAGTCCAACAGCAATTTGACATCATGAGGACCAAGCTGCTCAATGAAGTTTCCAACTTCAACCACTGACCTGACACAAATACAGAGATAAATTAACATCTATTTAATTTCATAAAAACATCTTTAATTTTTTTCCTCATCATACACTTTGCCTGTGCTTTTGCCTTTTATAAAAGGAAAGTGTTTGTGTTTTAAACTAGTATAACATTCCTGCTCAGATTTTGATGAACATGGTTTTTATTTTTCTATTCTATTTAAAATGAGAACATTTAGAGATTTATAGATTCTAGTGTTATGATCATGCCTAGCTTTGTCAGGGGCTGAATAGGGATTCATTTGGGTTAAGCCCTGTTCTCACTCTCAGCCCAGGTCCCGGGAAACAAAAGATGCAGTTATCTTTGAAGCAGAAATAGCTGAGTCAGTCCTGTAAAAATACAGTTCCAACGGCATGTGTGAACTATGGGCTGCCCTGGACTGTCTTTCCCAAGGAAGATTCAATAGTTCATAGTGTTTATAAGACAAACAGTTATTACTACTGTAATTTTAAGTAGATTATCTCTTATCAGAGCTAAATCAGAGGTCGCAAGGGAAACCCAGAACTGCTTCTTTAAATTTGTTAAATTTTGCACATATATCCATAGCTAGGCACACTAGTATATCTGTGTATACGTATGCATACAAATATGTGTGTAAATCTCTTGGTCATCTTCAAGAAAAAGAAAGGAAGAAGGTACCCTAATCAACTATGTAGTATACATAAAAGGAACTTAGAGTTTGAAATTTGGTGACGAAATTTTAAAAAAACAGTGTACACCTTTGGACCAATGGCATTTTCTATTACCATTACTACACACACACATACACACACACACACACACACATGAATATTTTACTGCCAACAATAAATGGGAAAAAATATTTTCTGTTGCCAAAAGCTGGGGGAAATCAGTACACAGACTCATGCTAGGGTACCATGGTGCAGCAGAGAGCCATTTCGTTCAGTCTGCCAGTTGGCAGTTCCACAATTTTGCCCAAGTCATTTCATCTCTCCCAGCCTCTGTTTCCTCTTCTGTGAAACAGAGATAATGATAGGACTGCTCTCACAGGGACAATTCGAGGATTAATTGGCATAACATGCATAGAGGGTGCGGCCCTCAGTCCAGTATAAGATGAATGCTTAAGTGACTATCCCTTGTGTATGTGTGAAGTATCTGCAAACCCACCAGGCAGATCCCCTCTAAATAGTCCAGGTGGCAGACCAGATCCAGGTAGAGCTTCCTAGACAGAAATAGTGATAAACACAGGCTGTACTTTCTTCCCACTCAAATCATCTACAATTCACAGTTTGTAAAAATGTTCTTCTTCCTCCCAAGTTTTCCTCAGAGTTGTTGGTACAGTCACTTCAAGTGGTGAAATCAACAAGAGTGATGAATTCAGGAGGGGCTGTTATTTTGTTGTGGTATTCTCAGGCAGGCTGGCTCAATGGTTAGATGGTTGAGTTACCATCTCCAACACAGGGCAAGTCCGACTCTAGATTTCTGTAGACTGGGAAAAAACTTTGTGAGAAAAGTATGCTCGTGTTCTCTTCCCAACCCCTCTTCCTGCTGGGGCTGACCGCCCCCTCACGTCTCTTCTTAGAGTTCCCTGGCATATGCCACCATGAGGACAGAGAGACCATCACACTAGTCCCACAGATTAAACTGTAACCTTCTAGAGTCACTAGAATGTGATTTGTCCATTTCGGAATTTTTCAGGGTTTAGTAGAGTGTCCAACGCTATGTGGGTACACACTACATTTTGGGTGATATAAAGTTGAACTGAAAGAGTCACGTGGTAGCATGTAAAAAGAATGAGTTTCTAGCAACCTGATTCCTCTAACATCATCATCAAACCATTTTCTGCTACCCATGTTTTCTCATTTACAAAAATGGAGATAATTCTTCTCACCTGCCTTTTCTTGTAGCATGATGTAAGCACAGAACAAGATACACCAATTCTAAGGAAATTTTGAAAAAGTTTAAAAGCGGTGAAAAATAATGTAGTTATTTCAAGACACAAAGAGGATATAGATATGTTACCTTACTTCATTCTGATGTCAGGACCATAGAATGCTGCTCGGTTAATCCAATTCCTCATGTACACATTCACTCATTCATTCAACAAAGACATTAAAAGTTGAGCGAGACAATACTCCACCCTCAAGGAGCCAAGGGTCTCATGGAAGAAATCAATGAATAAATAAATACCTGCAACACAATGGGGTCCAAGCTGTGAAAAACACAGTTGTGGGTTCCCACAACTCTTTGCTGCAAATGGCCATGACTTGACACCCAAGGGAAGAGTTGAACAGATCAAGTAGAGGGAAGGGTGGGGAGAGAACACAAGCACACTTTCCTCAAGAGGTTTCTTCCCAACCTGCAGAAATCTAGAGTCAGACATGCCCTATGGTAGAGATGATCACTCAACCACCTAGCCACCGAGCCAGCCTGCCCGGTTAATGAAAGCAAGGTCAAAAACAAAAAGTCAGGGAACAGTATCATGAACACTGATGCCCTGTGGTTGACATCACTTTTGTTGTGTATTGTTTTGTTTTCTTTTAACGAACGTCTAGGTGGGGCATGGATGGTCCAATTCATGGGGGAGGAGGGTTGATCAGGAGGTGCTGGCCCAGCACGACTCTATTCTCTTCTCTTCTCCTCTTCCTTCTTTATCTTATCCTTCTTCTTCTTCCTCTTCCTGACCTTCTCCTTCACCCACTCCTCCTCCTTTCCTTGTCTTTCATGTCAGCCTGCCCAGTGAAGGCATCTAAGTTGGCAAACAAGAAATCAAGAGGGGTGAGACAGAAGGGCTAGGCAGGGGTCAGATCTCAGAGGTTTGGTGGGGCATGTTAGGAAACCTAAACTTTACCCTGAGGTCTTTGAAGTTTCCCTGAAGGGTTTCAAGTAGAGGAGTGACTCGGTCAGATTTGCTTTGTAGATCAGGGGCCATCAAAACTTACCATAAAGGGCTAGACAGAAAATATTTCAGACTTTGGGGGCCACACACAGCTCTGGTAGTAGCCTGGAAGCAGCCACAGACAATATGTAAACAAGTGAGCTTGGCTGTTTTCCAGAAACACTTGACCTACAGACACTGAAATTTGAGTTGCATTTAATTTTCACATGTCACAAAATATTGTTCTTTTAACTTTTTCAAAGCCACTTTAAAATGGACAAAGACTTCTTAGCTCATAGGCTATACAAAAACAGGCAGTGGGCTGGATTTGGCCCAGAACTTTGTTTGCCAGCCTCTGTTTTAGATGTATCTTTCTGGGAGCAGTGACAAAAATGAAGATAAGGTGGCAGCACTGAAGGAGGTGACCTCAGTGGCCCAGGGAAGACATGATAGGGACATAGTCCCAAGACATGACAGGGACATGGTTCCAAGTCTTGGATGGAGAGGATGAGGAGAATCACATTGCAAAAACTATGATAACTGGTGCAGAGGATATAGTAGAAAGATTCATCAAGATGACCCCCTGGTTTCCAGCATGAAGGAATGAACAGAATGTTGCTGTTCACAAACAGAATCCGGGAGAAGAGGTTCAGGGATGGAATAAAACACAAAGTGCTCCTTCAGACATGAGTTCACTCTAGGAAGACTATGGAACATGCCAGTAGAGGTGAGGGAGGCCATGGTATCACCTGGAGCTGTTATGCAAATAAACATGTGGCTTACATAACCACAGACTTCGGGGATGGCATGAAGGAGGAATCTGGCCAATCTCTGCCTCATGGGAGAATTAGACCTAAATAATCTCAGCCCAGTGAGAATCTCTCCTTCTCTGTAGGGATTTAACCTACATCTTTCATGCAAAACATACACCGATTTCCTCCTTGTTACTGCAGGAGACATGAAGGTCTACTGACAAACAGACTCCATGGACTAACATTGCAAAGTTTTCACAATGACCCATCTCTACAAAAATTGCTGCTTGAAATGTGCTCTCATAAACAAATTGCCAATAGTGTACTTGGGAAAAGCCATGTCAAAGATCCTAGTGTGTGATCGAGGGGAGAGAGGGCTCGCTAGAAGCCCAAACCTCACCCGCGCGCAATTTACTTATGTAGCAAATCTTCACCTGTAATCCCACAACTCAAAAGTATACTTAAAAAAAGATCCTAGTGTTTGGTGCCTGTGCTTATCTGTGAAGCTGATTCATAGCATCCATCAAAGCAGAATGGGAACTGATGTGAACAATGCTTCCCAGGATAAAATACTCAGACCAGCTGTATCAGCATCACCTGGACACATGATGGCTGGACCCCAGACCTACTGAATTAGAGACTCGGGATAGAGGCCAGCAGTCTGTGGTTTTAATAAGCTCTCCCGGTGACTCTGATGGATGCTCAAGTTGGAGGAACGCTGACCTAAAAAAGCAGATGGCTGCTGTCCTTGCTACAGGCATTGCCTTCCTGTTCCCCAACCCTCTTCTCACGCTTCTGGTTTAGTGTGGACAGCTGAAGCAATCTTCCACTCTAAGTGCAGCCAAGTAGACAGACAATGAGGCTCCTTTTGTGTAAGTTGTGCCCGCTGCATGTTCCAGCCAGCGGTGTTCTCACCCCTGGAGTTGCCACAGAATACCTGTAGCAAAGAAGGCCTGTGCCCAGTTGCATAAAAACTGGCATGGTTATGAATATCCATCAGGATAAACTGAAAGAAATAGGGCTCCAAGTGGTGTTGTTGATAAAAGCACAAATTTGGGAGTCAGACTTTGTAGGTTGGAATATTCCATTCTGTCACTTATATGCTGGTTAACCTCAAGCAAGTTACTGGACCTTTCTGTGCCTAATTTCCTCATCTCTTATCAGATGATGAATACCTAGCACTTATCAGATGATAAGAGTACCTAGCTCTTATAGGATAAGAGTACCTAGCTCATCGTGTTGTTGATAGCATTCAATTAATTACTATTTGCAAAGCACATTGAACAGTGCTACACATCATGCCACAAGAGTGTTATTTACTATTACTATCTCTATGTTATTTATGTTATTTCTATACCTGGAATTCCTCATTTTCAGTCAGTCACATAACATTTTGCAGACTCATGGGGCAAACATCCTCTGAATATCCCTCAGAAAACTCAGTTATCTTCCTCTGAAGATTAGGCCTTGTTTCCAAAATTTGGTATGGTGCTCTAAATTGATGAACCTGGCTGGATGAAACACCTCTGAGAATGTTCCTTTTATTCTCCTCTAATTCAAAAGGCTAAATTTCCCCCAGACTTACAGCCTGACCTTAGTCCTGTGGTTTTTGTAACTTCCATGGCCCAGTAATGGACCGATGAAAGAGGCTTTCTCCCTGATATCAGGGGCCCAGTTGCATTAAGCCGCACAAAAAGAGGCTCCTTTCCCCTGAATAACAAGTTAGCTCTTCCAAAGAGGGTGAGATGCAGACTCCCAAAATAGGAGTCCTGCTCATTGTGTACCAGGTGCCTAAGACTCCAGCTAGGATGAAAATGCAGGAAGCAGTAATATGTCAGTTTCCTAGGGCTGCCCTTAAAAAATGGCTATAGACTGATTGGCTTAAGACAACCAAAATGTATTCTCTCACAGATCTGGCAGGGTCGTGTTCCTACTGAAGGCTCTAGGGAATAATCCTTCCCTGCCCATCCTAGCTTCTGCTGGCAACCCTTGTGGTTCTCTGGCTTCCGAGGCTACACCACTCATTTCTGCTTCTGTCATCATATGGCATTCTTCCTGTGTCTCCAAATCTCCCTTTCCTTTTAAGGACACCAGTTGTTGACTTATGGCCCACCCTAAAGATCTCATCTGCGAAGACCCTGTTTCCAAGTAAGTTCACAGGTACAAAAAGGTTAAGACTTCAACATATCTCGTGGGGGAGACACAATTCAACCTACAACAGATGGGAGATGTTTCATCTAAGGTGCAAACTCTGAACTGTTGATAGTGACATCCTAGAGGGCCATATGAGAAAAATTACGAGGCTCTTGCAGGACTCAGCAGAAAGGTGTGTGGCGATCAGGTGCTGGTGTCTCTAGGGATAGTGGTAGGGCTCAGATGCTCTCCAGCCCGATGTCTGTCTTCACAGGTGCAAAGACTGCGAGTGCGCAGGGAAGTGCAAAGCCCACATGCCATGTCAAGGTGGGGAACCTGAGAATCTGTCTTGGCAGCCTGAGGGTACTAATGACTTTTGGGCGAAGAGAAGCATTTAATGGAGCCCTTTCTAAGTGCCAAGCATACTGGATAATAGGATAATGCATACATTATTGTGCATATAAGACACACTTCACTGACTTCAAGGCAGGCCAAGCCTTGACTGTGCTGACTGAAAAGGAGGAGAGAGGGAAAGGAAGGAGGTGGTAGTTGTAGGATGGTGAGATGCTGGGGAGCACAGAGAAGCACTTCTTGCCCTCCTGGGGTCATGGGTGAGACGCCGGGAGGGAGTCAGCAGTGCCTCCACATGTGTCTGCCTGGAATCCCTGTCTACAGCCTAAGAGGGCGTGAAATCAGAAATGAGGAGGGGGGAAAGGGCTTTCCCAGTGCCCTTGGGGAAGAATCCAGTCTGCTTATCAATGCCTAGCAACAACTTTAAAGCTGATCCGTCACACACCCTGTGGTGGGGTGAGGGAATGCCAAAAGATTTCTGAAGAGCTGGGAGTAAAAGCCACCTTCTGTAAGCTCCCCTGACTGGCTGAAGTTCAGTTTTACTGGGTTTGCCTACCATCCAGTCAACACAATGACACTCTGCTTATCTGTGTCACCCAATTGGCGGGAATTTCTTGGGGAATTCATTTGAGGATGTTTTCAGAAAGCCCAATTTGAAATTTTCAAGACTGAGCGTGTTTTTTTGCCATCATTGAATAACAGACTTTACAGAAACTGAGTCCAGCTCAGGAAATCTATTGTTTTCTTCCACATATCCAAAGGGCCAGAATCTTCAGATGAAATGCATCTGGTTCCATGAGTGTTTGCCTGAGAGTTTTCTGTTCATGTCTCTCAAGACCAGAGCTCAAAACAAGGAAGAGAGAAAGAGAAAGCAAGAAGGAAAGAGAGAGAGAGAGAAGTTGGCCTCTAGGGACAGAGAGAAAAGTTTAGTCCTGGCGCACACTGCAGCAGACACACAAAACCCTTTTTGTTCTAAGGCCAAAGCCCCAAACAATGAGCCATAGGGGCGCCTTTGAGGACGGCTCACGTGCCCACTGGAGCAGATCTGACTGCGTTACAAGCAGAGAGCCCGGGAGTTATCTGTAAATTGCTGGAAAATGAAGTTCCATTATAAATCCCTTTAGCGGAAGGCGTCGTTGGCACCCTCTTGATGTGTGGCACTTTCACTCTCTATTTGAGAAAAGGTCCCATCCCTGGGAAGAGTGGAGAAAGTTCTTTGCAAGTGACTCCTTCCTGAGGACCCCCGACTGCTGCAGTCAGACTGACAGGCCGTGACGTGTGGAGCTCCATCCCAGCCCTGGCCCTGCACATGCTTGCAAATCTGGGAACTGTAGGCACCGGCTCGGAAGGGGGTCACCAAGGTAGGCCCTGCTGACCTGCAGCCCCCAGGCCAGCAGCACCAAGCTGAAAGCAAACCCTTCCTAGAGAGACACACTGAAATGCATGTTCTGAGACGTCTACATCCTGTCACAGTCCCGACTTCTGACTTCAAACTTGTTTTCTCACTTGCAATCCCACTTCACCTTTGACTTGATCCTGGCCTCCACCTTTCTAGCAGTCACCCCAGTTTCTTGTCCTGAAGGTAATGTTTCCTTTCATCCACCACTCAGCCTAAGTCTGCCTGGAAACACCTCCGCACCCCTACAAGCTTCCCAGTGAAGCCCACCCTGTGTCTCACACAGACCAAATGACCAGACATGAATGACAGCAGAGCAAAGAGAACCATCTTCAGATGTACTGACAGAAATGAAATAGGGCCTTTTGAAATAAAAGACAACCAGACTTGCCTGCTAGCCCCTGAATGAATGTTTTGTGTAATGTGTTTATTCAATTGCCATCGTCCAATTGGGGAACCGGGGAGACTCATCCATGAATTAAATTATTCAACAAATATTTACTTGGAAGCACAAAGTGCTGGGCATAGTTCTAGGCACTTGGAATATTGTGGTGAACGCTTTTTTGTAAACCTACCTTAGAAAACCTTTAAAAGTTTTTTCAGGTAAAAAAAATCCTGAGGCAGGAACAAGTGTGGTGTATTTGAGGGAGGAAGAAGCTGAGTGTAGGAATTAGAACAAAGGTAGTGGTGAACAAGAGGCAAGGAGGTTAGACAGAGCTCAGATCATGGACTCAAACTAGCCTAGGTAGGTCAGAGTTTAATCCTAAGAACTATGAGCAGGGGGTGATGCTGCCCAAATCACGTTTTCAAAAGACCAATGTGTCTGCTCTTTGGAGAACAGATTGTGAAGGAACGAGAGTGGGAGATGGGAGAAGAAGACCAATGAAGAGACCCTTGTAGTAGATCTACAATAAGAAAATCATGAGAAACGCCTTAAGGCAGCTGCTGGGAACTCAAAGAAGAGACTATCTGGAACTAGGCTTAGAGTCCTTCCGAGGGTGGGGATCACAGAGGATGTGGCAATGGAACTGAGCCTCGGCGATTTGGGCACAGCAAGGAAGAGAGGAATGAAAAGTCTGTTCTGGAATGCAGGCAGTGAGATGCTTCTGGAGGCCTGGTGGGAGGTAGAAAGGAGGCTGCTGGGTACCTGACCATGAGGGGCTGAATTTTAGGCTAAGGTGTCCATCCTTTTGTGGGTGATAGAGAGCCACATAAATTGTTCAGGAGGAAGGTGGGCACACAGCTATCTCCATGCCGTGTGGAGCACATTTCTGAGAAGGGCTTAGCGCAGAGGTCCATCAACTAGAGCGTACATATTTAGGCTTTGCAGGCTACATCTTCTTTTACAACGGCTCTCCTCTGCAGGGGTAGACAAATACATAAACAAATGGGTATGGCTGAGTTCCGACCAAACGTTATTCACAAAAATAGGCCTTGGGCCAGCTTTGGACTCCTGGCTGTAGTCTGCCAGCCCCAGGGTTAGAGGAAGGTATAGGGAAGATTGCTCATCTTGCAAAGGATAGGGAGGGCCCTGGTAAGACCAGTGACAGCCAGAATGGAAAAGAGGACACAGGTTTGAAAAGCACTGTGTAGACTGTCCGGGCGATAGGAGAGTTGAGGATGACTCCATAATTTCTAGGGCTTTCTTCATTAGCTAAGATAAAGAGCAAGCAATGGGTGGGAGATGATTAAAGCTGTAGAGGGAGATGAACCATCTCTTACACTCACCTCCTCACACACGTACACACAGACGGGAGAAAATGAAAGGGAGGGAACATCTATGTTTATTGGACAGCCAACAAATAAAAACCATGAGTCAGCTGAGAGGGAAGGATCAGAGAGGCAAGAGGTGAACTGCAGAAGAATGCAGCCTCTTCAGCGGCTCCCACAAGAATGTTTCAAGCCCAGAAGTGGAGTGGTGGCCCTGAGTGCTTCAGGGATGTGACGCAGTGCTTGGTTTCTTCCGCATTTTATTCTGGTCACATAGCAATCGAGCAGCACCTGTTTACTGAGAGCCTGTTTGCTCCATGACCATGGACTAGGTATACTGAGGGGCTTTGGGAGACCACACAGGGCAGCCCTTCTCGCTGTAAGTTCTGGGTGAGGCAGGAGATAGAGAAAGGCCATGGGAGGTCTACTTCTTTGCAGTGTCTGAAAATGCCTTCTGGGGGAAGCAGACATCATGCAAGACAGATAAGGCAGGTGAGGGATAGCCAAATGAGGAGGGAAATATGCAAAAATACCCAATGGCAGGAAAGAGCAGACCTTACAAAAAAGTAAAGATAAGTCTTTAGGATGTTACATAATTAAATTAGGATCCACGGGGGAATTTTGATTTTTTTTTTCTTTCTTTCTCTTCAACTTGCTGCACTCAGTGATATCAATGAGAGACAACGGAGTAGAATGGCTAAGAATCTGGACGCTGGAGACAGTGACCTGGGTTTGAATGCCCGACTCTCCCGACCGCGTTACTTAACATCTCTCCCTCTGCAAGATGGGCTGGTAGCAACAGCCTGCTGCAACAAGACTGAGTGAACACGAAAAGGCCAGTAAACATGGAAGGCTCAGACAGGCTTGGACCAGGATGCCCTGTGTCAGGGCCCACCGCCGTATTTCCCACCCATCACGTTACTCTGCCCATCACGTTTCTGGTTGGGACTAAGCAACAGGAATGTGGGAGACGTGGATGGGGGTCTAAGGAGTCCCTCTGCTCAGCACTGACCTCTGCCCCTGTCTCTTTTCGGCTCTAAATGATGAGAACAGCCATTACCATTTCCTTCCCTCTTCCCATGCTTTTCTGGGAAAGATATTTTCTTTCTCAAGATTGAAACTAGGTAGGTAGAGAACATTTTGCAGTTTTAATTAATACAGATTTATCTACCTCCCAGGGCTGTTTGCAAGATTAATCCCTACCCAGTGCTTTAAGCTCTTTAGCAGACAGACACTGTGTTCTCACCAAATAAGCTGGACTTTCGATCCTAAGCCTGATTCTCTCAGCCACTGCCCCCTCATCTCATATAACGGCCTCCTTGCCAGCTTTAAATTGGTTGGTTGGTCTCTGTGAATTTGAGTTTATCCTCTGCCTGGTGCAATTAAGTGTGAAAATCCTTGATCCTCGCCTCGGGTGAGGGGAGGTAGCGATATTTGTGTGGTCTGGAGAGGACACTAAGCCTGAAGGGGTTCAAGCCTGAAGTGACTCTGACAACGGAGGTTGCAGTCCCTGACCCCCTGGGTGGGTTTCTGAGCAACTCCTAGAGGGGCTGAAGATCTAGGGTCTGGAGGGGGCCACAGAGGGCAAAAATGAGCAGAGCTGGATTTGCTATTGATGGATTTGCTAACTTGGTAGAATGGCCTGAAACCGTAGTCACTGAATTAGTCATAGGGCCCTGTTTAGAAATTGTTGCAAGAAATAACTCTGCTCATCGATTTATAAAAGCTTGTTATGTATAGGGTATATCAATATAAATAATTTGCATTTGGGGTTTTGCCTAGCTCAGTGCTTTACTTTTGTTGATTTGATTTGTTCTTATGTGAGCATCTTATTCCCTGAAAAATCCCCAAAGAACAAAGTGTTACAAATGCATCGCTTACTCTTTGGGCAAATTTAAAATTTCATTCCTTGCTACATTAGCATGTGCCTCACAGAGCTGTAATGGCCTGAGTAAGTCAAGGAGAAAAAGGCAGCAGAGGCACCTCTGAGGCTCCATGTGTCAAAGACCCACGCTAAAATGTTGAAAGAATATCAAGGAATACACTCACTAAAGTTGAAATGGAAGCAAACTATTTATTTTCAAATGTCATAGTTACATCAGCAGGCTAGTGCAGAAAATATGTTGACATTCTCGTGAGTTCACAGTAGAAAAGGCTATAGTCCTCATCTTGGCTTTGCTCATACTGACCAATCCTTACTTCAACCAGATTCTAATAGAGTTTCAACAATTCTTAAGCAGCATTTCTTAAAGAAACCATGCAACATCAGGCCATGCACAGTGACTCATGCCTATCATCCCAGCACTTTGGGAGGCCGAGGTAGGAGGATCACTTGAGCTCAGGAGTTCAAGACCAGCCTGGGCAACACAGGGAGACCTCATCTCTACAAAAAAAAAAAAAATTTAAAATTAAACTAGTCAGATTTGTTGGTGTGCGCTTGTAGTCCCAGCTCTTGGGATGCTGAGGCAGCAGACTTGCCTGAGCCCAGGAGGTTGAGGCTGTGATAAGCTGTGATTATACCACTGCACTCCAGCCTAGGCTGGAATGAGATCTTGACTGAAAAAAAAAGAGAGAGAGAGAGAAACTATGCAACATCAGATATCTAGCAATAAGCTCTACAAAATAATAATAATTCCATGCCCAAATAAATTTAATAAATATCCCATATATAATATCTCAGGAATTCATGAGAAAAAGCATATTAAAATTTCTGAGAAGTCTATAGACAAGTGACTTCCTTAATTTATTTAAATAAGGAAGCCTGTTTATCACATAGAACTTGCTGTATACCCCCCGAAACTTTTTTCATCAAAATACCTTTGAAATTCAGTCTGTAAATTCTAGGAGAAAGCTCATGCTGATGTCTCAATATTGTTGATAGCTACAGTTGAAAGATTTTTCAATACCCATTCCTATCTGAAAGACCCGGGCCCACAATAAAGAATAGAATTGGAGACAGACCGTCTTCATGAGCCTCACTCAAACAGTGGTTCTTAAACTCCAATATGTATGTATCAGGATCAGCAGGAGAGCTGGGCTCATTGAGGTAAGATGGGGCCTGGACTTCCAAATGTTTCCCAAGTTGCCCAGGAGTTCTGATGCACACTAGGTATGAGAACCACCACTATAAAAGCTGGTTTCAGAAATGGAAAGAAGTCCAGGAAAGGATGAGGTTTTGGCTTGCCCTGAGAGCTTGTCTGCACACTAAATCCACAAGTATGTGCAGAGTACCAGCCATCTACCTAGCTGGTAGCTATGGCGGTACTGATACGTTAGAAGCGAGCTTGTTTTCTTTGCCCCAGATGTTGCCCATCATGGAATAAGGAGAACTAAATTGAAGGGGCCACAAGGTACAGCTCCACTGGTTCCCAAAATCTGCTTACTTAATTCAACCACCTGCCTTGAAAAACAGGTAATATAAGGGTTTCTGTAAGTGCTTGACAGTGAAGGACCTGACTCTATCATGAATCCTTATTTTTAGTTTCCAAAACTGAACCTGAAATATACTAAAATCTTCAATCTTTTTAATGGCTTTTACAATTGATCAGGTCAGTATGTACACTACAGAGAAAACCCCTATCACTTCCAACTCTTTTTTTTGAGTTGGAGTCTCACTCTGTCGCCCAGACTGGAGTGCAGTGGCCGCTCCCGGCCACCGCAGCCTCGACCAGGCTGGGCTCCGGCGATCCTTCTGCCTCAGCCTTCCAAGTAGCCGGAATTACAGGCACGCACTACCACGCCCGGCTGATTTTTTGATTCATTGTAGAGATGAGGTTTCGCTGCCCAGGTGGGTCTCGAACCCGCAGGCTCAGGCAATCCACTCACCTCAGCCTCCCAAAGGCGCGGGATTACAGACTGAGCCACCGAGCCCGGCTCACTTCCAGCTCTCTTAGCTTGTAATTTGTAATAACTCTGACTCAAGAACAAATACCAAAAAGCTGTTTTCAAGTAGCCTTCTCAGAAACTGACTTATGAATGCATTAAAAGATTTACATCATGCTCTGAGTAATGGAAGTGAGCTTATGATTTCCTTCCCAAGCCTCCTGCCAGACACGGGAGTCCCCCCTTGGACCCAGGTAGAGTGTTTCTACTTGGATGGGATAACATGATAAAAATGCATTTCTTTATCTTCATATTATTCACCCAGCTCACAAAGTTTAACCAGTCACCCATCGCCCACCTCCCACCCCCCTTAGAGAGATTGACTCTCACTCAAGAACCAATTAGGCCTACATATTTGCCAAAATCAAACAAGCTGAGACAACACTGGATTAAGACTGGGAAGTGGGGAGGGGCAAAAACTGAAGGAGACTGAGGAAAAAAGACACTTTGAAGAAGCTCTCTTATGAATAATAGATACTGTTGATACTGTAAATTATGAAACTCATCAGAAGGTGCCTAAGGATATTTTTAATGCCACTAAAGTTATAAGAGATTAAAAAGCACTCATAATTTTTAAAAGTTCAACCTCTGATTTATTAAAGAAAATGGTAAAAATTTCTAAGCGCTTACTTAGAAAAAACAAGTATCTCAGACAAAGATGATTCAAATCCTGCCATCACCACTACATTCTTATCCCACCCAACTAGTCACTAGGAAATCCCACATGTATGACTTGTAGGGTGAGTCCAGGACTCATTTTAATGATTGTATCACAATCATGGGTTTCGGCTTTTTACATGGTAGTTTAATGCTGATGAAATCCAGTAATAGCTTACTGATATTAACTCAAATCTTAGAAAATTTCTGCTCCTATATCATGTTTCAGTGATTTGGGAAACTATTTTTTTTAATCTGTGGATTCAAAAAATACCTAATATAAATCTGATTTTAACATTGTTTCTATTTCTAAGATAAAGTTATGTATTCCATTTCACGGCACTCATAAACAAGTGGCTTCTATTCCAATGAAACAACACAACTGAAATACATGTCTTTTCTGATGATGAAAGAGCTTTTCTCCTAGAGACACATTTCAACCATTTTGAGATCTTCTTCATCCGCTTAATTTCAGTAGGAGCCAAATGATCCTAACAGATGTCTGCATCCACTCCTATTTCCTTGGATCGCCTTTGATCAAAAACTTTGTACACTATGTAAAAGACACTTCTTTAGTGTCAGTAATTTCAAATCAAGAGCAAACAGGTTACAGAGGAACACCCAATCATACTGAGTAGATCCCAGAATCGCACAGTACCTTTCTTGTCAAGGAAAGGGAAGATCGCCAGCAGCTGCAGGATCAGAACGGAGAGACTGGACTTCCTGCAGTGGATTTGCCTCAGTCGGTGTGTCTACCTAAGTAAACCTTATCACTCTTCAAATTTATTCTCTTCTAGGCAAAATGAAGATCACAGTCCAAACCCAAGTTTTCATTCAAGCTTCAATGATCAATAATAGAGGCGAATGCAACATACCACAGTTGAATGTTGCACTCTCTCCGCTCCAGTTTTTACTGAAATGGCCTCAGAGTGAGCTTCCTCAAACACACGTCATGTCATGTAAGTTTTCTCTTCACATATTCTTGGTTGCCCACTGACTGGAGAATGATGACCAAACTCTTTATTTGGCATTCAAGATCCTTCAGGCTATGTGCTTCTACTACCTCTCTCTATGATCCCATACCAATCACACTGAATTTATTGGCACTTTTTGAACATTTCAAGCATTTTCATATCTGGATCTTTGCACAAACTGTCTAGTCAGTTCCTGACAAAACCCTGCTCCTCCTTCCACAATCAGTTCAAATGTAACATTTTCTTAAAGATACTTCCCCTTATATTATTCATTCATTCATTCAATGATCATAAAGTGCTATTGATATGCCAAACCTCAGAATTGTATAATTTCATTTTCCCTACCATGGCATTTTGTGTATATTCCTAATGTTGTATAAGTTTCAGCATGATTCGTGGGATTTTTATTATTTATCTTCATGTCTTTACCACTGACTGGAAACTCTTTGAGAAGAAAAAAAAAAAAGTCTTGCTGTTGGTGTCTCCATGCTGTTAAAGAGAGGGCATGCAGTAAATGTTTGTTGAATGAATAAACAGTCATCTTTATCTTGACATTCTCATAGTTTTGTTTTTAAGGCAGTCACATGAATTTAATGACACCTCATAACTTCTGAGTAGAGGAAGAGGAATTTTTGCCATTTTTCTTCTAGGAATGAGTAGTTACAAGTCACTTATGAAGTCTTTGGCTCTTATTAGTTACCAACTAAATAAGCCATGCTCTCACTTGAGTATTTCCTCTCTCCTTTCCTACCCAAAATTATCTAGAGGCCATGAGTGGAACAAAATCGAGCCTGTGGGCATTCTTCCTGATTTGCCCTCCCTGAAGACAATCAGGCTTCTACCTGTCCAGGATAATCTTTACAAAATGGCTTGGGATTCTACACCAAGCTAGCCCCCAAACCTGGGTATTATACTCCAAACCTTGCCAAGATAAAGAATTAGGAGCTTGCAGAGATATAAGAAGCATCCATCAAAAATGTTAGAAACATATCACCAGAATTATAAAGCGCAAACATTTGGAGAGGGTGTGTCAAGAGTGACTCATAACAAACAGTTATAATAAATAAGGCAATTAGTAGAAAACAGGGTAGCTCCTGAGGAGTTTTAAACGGACTTCCTGTGTCAGCTTCATCCTGGAGAAATGTGGTACTTTTAAACTTTCAACCACCTGCTCAATTCCTAGGAGGCAAATGATCCTAAGAGAAGTAAGCAAGCCTCTCTGTTTTCCTAGATCTACTTTCTTCTCATTGTCAATACATAGCATTGATTTTCACCCAGAACAGATGCTTAATATGGGTTATTGCTCTCAGATCACCTTTTTCCTCCTTGATGCCACAAGAAGGAATACAATGGGGGTGATTTCTGTGCAAAATTGCAGTCTGATGACTATAAGAGGCGTATTTCTTGCAAAGTAACTGATTCTGCAAGTACCCTGTAGACCACAGGGTTAATGAAAGAGACAAAAGAGGTCATAAACTGGGTTCAGGTGAAGATGAATCGGAGATGTATCTGTATGGTGGCAGTGTGTGTGCTAGGAATATACTAGAAAGGTAAGGAAGAAGCAGGGGGAGACAATTTTTCAACTTTGGGCTAAACGACCATTGTTCCAAGAGTCTCCCATAATCACAATGCAAGCATCTCTTTGATCTCTGCAGTGTTAGGGAACATAGCAATTAGTAGTCCAGAAAGGGTGTTTCCTTTGTCCTGTGCTAAATTGGGGGGGGGGGCAAGAAAGACTAAAAGTTCTAAGCAACCCCAATATCCAGAGGAAGACAGAATATTCTTTTCATCAAGTAAAAAATGAAGTCTAGCTGGCATTAGTTCATCAGTTAAAAGTTAATAAACATAAATACACAGAGAGAATGCTTTTTAAAATAGACTAAATGAAAATGTAACAATGTTTACAATTCTTGTTCTCAAGCAGTAGAAACTAAGGGTTGCTTTATCTTTCTTCTATTTATTTGTCTACATTTTCTATGGTAAACTTGTATTGTTTTTGAAATAAGAAAATATTTTAAAAGGCTTCTACCTTTTACTCGCAATTCTTTCCCACCAACAAAGATTTCCATGAAAATACAATTTATCCTGGTCAGAGGGGATCATGTGGTTGACAAGGTGCTTCAATAAGAAGGGAAAACTACAGAGTCTTTGTTTTCGGGGCTTTTGGGGGCTTTTGTACTTTTTCTTTTCTGTGCTTAGAAACGTGAGAGTGACCTCCTGCCCAGAGAAATGACCTTGGATTTAAATGTGAAATGCTAGCCTAGTCCAAATGCCTGAAAAGGAGCATTTCACTCAAGAACAGGAGGGGAAGTGTTTCTCTTTTCTGTGTTGACAAGTGATGCATCCATTAGATCACTTGCAAGAAAAAGGATGTTGCATCTCTCAGAGACAACTCCACCTCCTCCAGGGGCAAAAAGCATTTTGGGTCCCCTTCTCCCTTCCTCAAGGTCACAGCAGTCATAGTTCTTCAAGGGAGACCCAGAGTGCAACCAAAAGCAGGCAGGTGGTCACTTGGGAAGAATTCACACTTTAATTTGGTTGCTTTCTTTTGCAGTATCTCCTAGAATGGTAGGTTCATGGACCCCGAAGTTTCCCAGAGGTTCTATGTTTTTACTTATTTGCTTGTCTGTCAGAGACAAAAGGCATGCTCCTCTAGGAAAGGTTTCTTGGGGACCTCTATTTCTCTTTGTTGTGATTTTTCTTTTCTTTTCTTTTCTTTTTTTGCTATGTTTTAAAATTCTCAATAACATACCAAAATTTCTTATCCCCCATGAAATAACATAGGTCTGAATTTGCTTTAGACTTTTCTACCAAAGATGAAAATTCTGGAGAGAGGAGTGTGACCATTAATGAGCTCTCCCTGTATGCCCCTGCAGGCCATTGGAGGTCCCTCACTTCACTCTGAAACAGAGAAGCCAAAATATTAACTCTCCTATTAACTGTCCCTCAAATAATTCTTGTTTTCAGATGACGAATCTTCTCTTTCATAGACCAGGTGAGAGAGTGGGTTTTGATCTGATTTGTTCATTCTTTAGCATATCCCATATGAAATTGTCTAGCAGTACCCTGTAAAATGTGGGTGTACTTATATGACTTATAGATTTCACGATAAGCTTTGACACTTCAGCCACATTTCTTAGCCATCAAGAGAAGCATTTCAACATGATTCTATGGTCGCGTATGTACACGGTTAATTTTGCCCTCAAATGAAAATACAATTGCTCTTCATGGATAGCTTACCACTTAGTCTGACTGCCTTTGATAGGATACAATAGACTTCCCATATTCTTGAGAAATTTAACAGCTCCCATGATGACCTTGGAATGCACAGGAAAGATAAGATAGAAATTTGAAACCAGAAAATGCCAAAAAATCTTCTAGAGAGATGATCCCAGCTTAATAATGGAAAAAAGATCTTATTGTATAAGAAAGAAAGAAAGATAGACATTGGGTACAATACCTAGATTTAGTCTCACAAAGAATGACATGATTTATTCCCAAAGGGAAAGGAAAATTTTGAAGCAGCTAAGAGCATCTAGGTTGAAAAGGCATATCTTTATCTCTTTATGGATTTTCAAACTCAAATACACAAGCACTGTGTTTTCCTAGAGCATTTAAAAGTGTGACACTTCATTATATAGTCAATCAATCCTTTTGATCTCCCAAATAATATATCTTGAAGGACTTTTTAAACTGAATATTAAAAACAATGCAAAACATTATAATCATTAAGTTGGCATTTTACTTTTTATGGTGTTGAGTTCTTTTATATGATCATCGTAAATGTTCTCTCTGGAGACCTCCATTTTTCCATGTTCACATGAGTATGTGGAAACAATGGTTTAAAAAAAACACATGTAAAGATGTACATTTCTGTGCTTGCCACATCATAATAGTGTGACAATGAGGAAGTGATGGATCAAATTGATGCCAGGAACTAATTTTGCCTTGTCTTCCTGAACTTTAAGAAAGACTGAATGGGTGCAAAGTCTTCTATAACATTGTCCTTAAGAGGGTTTTGCTGGATGAGTCATTAGGAACTTGGTCTGAACATTTGTCACACCACATTGGTAAGTAGAAGGTACAGAGGAGAAATTCCTCAGAATGGAGGCTACAGAATAGATTCCCATGAAGGAAGCTTAGAACACTAAGAAAGCAAAGAATAAAAATGAATAGCTTATGGGGGCTAGGTAGAGCATCCTCGACAAAGAGATGAAGTAAAGTTAAATTTAGATACCCAGAGACATCTCTCAGATCTTCCACAATTCCAACCCCAAATGCATTTCCTCTTTACTTCTCCAGGAATCGTACCCAAAGAAATCATAGAATGGTAGAGTCAAAACTTGTGTCTCATGCAGACACCCTCCCCCCTGAAACATGCCTATGGTCATTGACAGAATTATTTCTCAGGTTAAAAGCTTACACAATAAGACTGAGAGGCCCATTCCACTCCTCTGATGTTCAGTAGCTATGAAAGTACTTTAGAACAGAAAAAAAAATTATACAGATGTTCGCCACTATGATTATTAACAAAGATTATGTTCATGAATATTGTTTATCTTTCATAAATACCTGGGCAGAACTAAAAATAAGATTGTAGTAAGAGTAGCTAAATAGTATTTATTTAGCTCCATCTCTCACTAAATAGTTTTAACCCCTTTTAATAATTCAAAACAATATGGGAAGCATTACATATAAGCTTGAAAATAGAATAATCTAAGATATGAAACAGAGTTAAAGCCTTCGTCGAGCACAGCTCTTGTCTGGGATGTGGCACCTACTACAGCTCTCCCACCTGCTCCAGAGGAGTCTATGCCATTTCTTGAAGTTCATTGAGAAATGGCCTCTACACCATCCTCTGCCCACGTGGGGACTATCTCCAGGCTGAGGTCTTTCTCTTGATTTCCTTCTCTCCTCCAAAGGTGGTCCAACAGTCCCTTCATCAAAGTAGAAGTTGGACTCTTACACAATCTTGGGCAGCATGTGATCATACTTGAGCTATAATGCAAAAATTGGTTGTGTTCTTAGAGTTTTAACATAGACCAGAAGAAAGTACTCCTTTCCATTTGTTACCATCTTTTTCACAGTCCTTCTTGAGTCCTTGGAAGGAGCATTCAAAGAATCTTCTGTAGCCACCCCCTCCGTGATCCATTGCCATGCAGCCAAGTTCTGGTCCCCATGTCTCATTCCCTAGAAGGAGTTTCTACCCATGAGTTTCTCAGCATCCCTACAAATACACCCCAGTGGAGATGTACCATGCAGCGCCAGGCTCCTAGAGTAAGACCACCACAGACCAGCAAGGCTCTATCCCCTCTTTCTCCCTTGGTGATGTTTGCTCAGAGTACACTTTTAGACACTAGAATTTTGGCAGCACAGTTGAAAGAATTAAAAGGTTCAAAATAGCAGTAAACAAGTTGGCAATAATTATAACACAATTGCTAAACAACGTCTTGCAGTGTATATAAAAGCACTCATAGTTATTGCACTATTCATTTGGTCTCCCTTCAGCTATAGGACGCTGTTTGAGTAAAATCATTTCCTGTCCCTTTATAGACTCAAGATTCAGCACTCTGGTATGTGTCAGCACACATGTGATGTTTCTGAAATCCACATTATATGTCATATTCTTTTGATTTAATGTTCCAACTATGAGATACAGCTGTAAAAGAAGAGTTTCAAATAAAAAGAAAAAAATGCTTTAGATTGACAAAAAGTTAGCAATTTCTAAACACTGAAAGCAAAATGAAACAAAATAACCTGTGTCTGGGTTGGTGGCATAATGTATGGAAGAACCACACAGTAACTTTCACTGAATATCCTTAGTAATAGGAAACATCCTAAGAAAATACACACACACATACACAAACACACCCCTAAAGTAAACAACTCTCAAAAGTCTTAAACTTGTTTTCAGTAATCGATTGTTGATATAGACTTGGTTGTTATTCTGAGATAATTGCATGTGTGTTGTAAAATAAAGCAAACTATGTTGGTGTCATTGCAAACTGATTTGTTTTAGCACTGTAAAAAGAATTATAGGTGTCAGACCAATATGGCGAAGTTAAAATTCTGTAATCCTGAATGTGAATCAGAAGACTCTATTTAAACTCAAGACATATTTTATCTTCAAAATAATATACATATTCCCTAGCTCTAGATTATTAAAAAGGTCAAGAAACAATGACCAACCTCCTAGAATACTAGGCTCTCTAAAACTCAAATTGGGCTTTCTAAATACCAATTTGCACCAAAAAGAACCAGAATTCCTTGGATAAATACCTGATCCCTGTGGGTGAGGCAGGGGGGTATACATGAGGGGCCTATACCAGAAAGCAAGGAAGCCTTCAGAAACCTCTAAGTCCATGCCACAAGGACTCAATAGCCAGCTTAAAGAGGTTTCTACTGGCCAAAGACAAAAATAACTTGTGCAGAAATTTCTTAAGTGCAATAGATTGAGGTGCAATAAATGCGTTTAATACACAAGTTCATCATAATACTAAAAAAGAAAAAACAAATTGGCCACCATTGGAGGACACGATTAAACTAACTCATCTTTTTTAAAACTATTAAACAAAAGCAAAGAGTCAAGCTATTCTTTCACAAATTGTACAACAGGTAGCCAGTGAACAAGGGAGTGTTTATTTGATAGAATTATTCACTTATAAATATGGCTAAAAGGATAACATTAGAATGCTGTCTGTTAGTTACATAAAGAATTAATAACTCTAAGCAGTAATAATTCATCACGACTCTCACCCCCCCAATAAATATGTATGATAATATGTAAATCCTGATGGAAATGTACAACAATAGCATCTAGAAAATATTTTTGCCTCAAAACCGAATCTAAATTCAATCAAGCTTCTAGATCTAAAAACTGAGTTACAGGAAATACAGGGGCAAAGAAACATGCTAAACAATATCAAAAGATCCAGTGAGAAAAATCTAGAATTTAAAAAGCATTATAGAACAGGCAACCAGCTTTCCTCCACAAATGTTAGAGGGAAATTTTTTAAAAAGAATAAACCTATTATCTTGAAGAGAATTAAGAGACATGGAACCAATTGCAATTTATTGATTTAGTTGGAGTCTCATTCAAAGTATAAAGATATAGCACAACTGCAAAAATTTTATATAAAAGAATTATTAACTTTAGGTTGTGATAATGATATGATTGTTATATTTTTAAGAGTCTTTGTGTTTCAGAGATAGATATTGAAATCTCTGTAATGATATGATGTCTGTCATCTGTTTTTAAATAATTTAGACGTAGTGAGAAAGTGAATGAAAAATAGATAAAATTTGGTATTAATTGATAACTTCTAAATCTGCACAATAGATACACAAAATTACTATAATATTTTCCATAATTATGTATATCTAAAATTTTATAAAGTAAGCTTTTAAAATATTTGTGTATTTTAAGTGAAAGAAAAGTAACTATTAGGGGAAAATCAATTTATGCCACGTAACATGCCAAAATAAATTTCAGATGAATTAAATAGTTAAATGTTTAAAGGGTATTTTATATAACAAATGAAGGCTATATAGATACTTATTTTTCTTTTGATGGTAGCAAATTTTTCATCTTAAAATCAATAAAATAAATCACAAAGGAAAACGTATTGACAATAAGCATTTCAAGTTTACATATCCTTAAAAATGAAAAGCTGGAAAAATATTGTATAAGCTTGGTAGACTAATGGTTAATGTCTTTCCTTTGGAAAAGGCATACTCAAATCAATGAGAAAAACACAAGACCTCAAGGAAAGTGAGTATGAAAAGAAAATTCTCAAAGCAAAGAATATGAATGACTAATAAACTTAAAATATTCACCTTCATGAGAATTAAGGAAATGCAAATTAAAATAGAACATATGATTCACATATTTAAGTCCAGGGTTGATGATTTCATATAGACCCTACAAGAGGATGCATTTAGAAGTACAAATCAGCACAAATTTTCTGTAGGATAAGTTTGGCAATATGCATTAAGAAACCGTTTTTTTTTAATACATAAAAACAGAGTTCATACTCTCTGAGGCAATCATTCCACTTCCAGAAATTCAAGGAAAATATAGGGAATTTATGCTAAAATGGCAGCAACTGTGATCATTCCTCCCTATATACAGGCCCCTCAAAGATGGTCTGCCTCTCCTCCCAGCAGGAGGTGGAGGCTACTTCTCCATCCTATGAATCTAACTTTGGCCATAGCACTTACCTTGGTCAACTGGACTTGAGAAATATGACATGAGGCATTTAGCAAGTTATTAAAAATTACTTGGGCAATCCTGCTACTGGGGACACCTCTGCCACCATGATTAAGCCTGGGCTAGACTCCTTGAGGATGAGAGACCAGATGGAGAGAGTTCCAGTCATCTCAGTTTTCCCTGCTGTCCCAGACACGTGAGTTAAACCATCCTACACTGTTCAACCCTAACCTAACTGGCACAGACCAGAAAAACCCAAAGAATCATAAAAAGAGAAAAATGTTTGTTATTTTAAGCCATCATATATTTGGGGGTGGTTTCCTTTTTTTTGAGTTGGAGTCTTACTCCGTCCCCCAGGCTGGAGTGCTGTGGCACACTCATGGCCACTCCAGCATTGACCTGCTGGGCTCCAGGGATCCTTCCACCTCAGCCTTCCAAGTAGCCGGAACTATAGGTGCACACTACCGCGGCCGCCTAATTTTTTATCTGTTGTAAAGACGAGATCTCTCCAACTTGCCCAGGCTGGTCTTGAGCCCGCAGGCTCAGGCAATCCACTTGCCTCGGCCTCCCAAAGTGTTGGGATTACAGGCTGAGCTACCAAGACCTGCCTGGGGTGGTTTCTTAATACAATCTGAAATTTTGAAAGTAACCAGAAAAATCAACAATGGTATATGTGCAAAGATGTTCATTTTTTTTTTTTTTTTTTTTTTTGCAAAGATGTTCATTTTAACAACATTTATATTAATAAACTGTAAACAACCTAAGTTGTCAGAAGGAATGGCTAATTATTTGAACTACTATAAATTAAAAGTCATGTTTTCAAGATACTAGAAAATGTTCACATTGGAAAATTAAGTTAAAGAAAGGAAATCGTAGAATTACATTTAAAATATGATTTTAATTATGCAAGTATATGTGTTATATCACAAATGGAGATTTGTTCTGAAGACTTATTTTTAAAACTGCTGTTTTAAAATCTGCATGTGGCATCTCATTTTATCTCTGAAAGACCCTTCCTGGTTTCTGTGTGGTCCCTTTAATTTATGCAAACTAGAACAAGAGCAAACATGTAAATGTGCTGAAGCAATCTACATACAGGAGATTCTGACTGAGATGTTCTGTTTAATAAATGTAAAATAGCTGCATATATACCTTCAAAGATTTGTTCCTTTAGAAAATATTTCTTCTAGAAGCCTGAATTTAAATGGTCGTATACCTTCAAATCTTTGCTTGTCCTTAAAGAGACATGTTGTTCGGTGAGCAATTTTTTGCAAAAAGTCTAACTCATGGATGGAGAGTCCTGATCTTCTCATGTAACATTGGAGATCGGAGATCAAGGGTCCATGCTAGGCTTCATACAACAATAACCTAGACTTTGGGAAATGTTCTCTAAGACTAGTATGACTGAATTATCCATCGCCGTGGCCAGACAGATCACCACCTGTGGGTTGGGTTGGGGTGTTCTAGTCTCAGAAGAGAGTAGAAGTTCCTATTGTCAGTCATTCTGGAAAAGGGAATAACACTGAGGTAATAAAAGAAAACTAAAGAAATCAACTCTTAAACTTACTCGAGCGAGGGAATCTCTATTTCTTTAAGGTTCAGGCCAGTTGAATTTTAAGAATGGAAGCAATTGAAAGTTTCTTTCTGTGTTATATTTCTCTTCTGTTTTTCCAGTAAATTATGATGAACAAACTACAGGTTAGTCTTTGCTGTGCATTGGGAAATTAAGGAAGGGCTGTCTCAAGAACAGGAAGGAAAAGCTAAGGGATGAGTAGTGTCCTGCCCCGAAAGCTGCAGTGATGATATCAGGAATGGTCACCAGGGGAGGACCCAGGGAGGAATCACCAAATTGATCTCATGAGATGGAGATCATCAGGTCAGCTGGGTTGTATAATCGGAGGCAGAATATGTGAGGTGCTTGTTTGAACATTTATAAGAACAAGCCTCTGAAAAACTTTCAGAAACTGCTGTGTAACTACATTGTTGGGGACTCAAGTTAGCATAATTGAACATTAACAATAAAAGTTAGAGAGAAAAAAAAGTGACCCATGTTCTCACTCATATAATGGACCTTGAACATCCAATGTAATACTATAAGAAAATGACTGACAGTACTGGGAAACTATGGGGGGGAGGAGGATGGGATTAACAGTCGCAAATATCTGTCTGGGGATGGGGAAACACCTCTTATCAACAGGGTGATTGAATGAAACGTAATTGTACACCTAACCCTTAACTGTACCCCACAAAATCATAATAAAAAATATTGATTAAAAAAAAAAAAAAGGTGACCTTACTTTGTAGCCTTGGGCAAATTAAGAAATAAAAGGGCTGCCTGGATTAATAATTTAGATGCAAACCTATAAATATTAGTGTAGGAAAAAAGGAAGAAGACTAGAAGGAAATGCACCAAAATCTCAAGTAATTGGGGTGGATTCCTAATGTAGGATGATCAGATAATTGTATTTCCTTTTTATGTTTTCCACATTTAAAAAAAAAAGTCTAAAATAATAATCAAACAAGTGTTACTTTCTAAACGCTTAACAACTGGACTTCCTTAGTGTAGTGTGTAGACATCTGAAGGGTTGTCAATCACTCTGCTTCTTATTCCTTCTGCTTCAGAGATTGCCTATCTCCTGAAAAGTCTATGTTTTGTATTCATTCAGATGTCATTTCTTTTGTTTCTTTAATCTCTTTTCAACTATTCTTTCCCGTGATGCCACCCTTAGGTTCTTTCAGAAAAACTTACATCCTAAAAAAGTTCTAAGTTAAAGACATGCAACTGTGATGAGGGAGAATCCAGTCAACAGCCAAAAGCAAGAAAGGCATTTGGCGTTGTTTGACCTTTCCCAGAAACTAAGAAATCATTTCAACCACTTAGGACCCTGCATAGAAGAATTTCTTTTTAAAAACTTCATCATCTATAAAGCCAGATTTCTTGAACTTCTTTTTGATGCTAGGGCTGCAAAAGGAATGATGGGGGGTTTTGAGGAGAGGTTTGTCTCTCCTGTAATCCTGTACATAGCACTGTTTTATAGCAACCACACCCAGACTGCAGAACACCAACTTGCATCCTGGACATAATGGCAGTGACAGTAGGCCCAGAGCACCTGTCTTTTCCCTCAGGGCATTCCTCGGAAGGATGTGGTGGTCAAGTCCCCAAATCCTCATGGAAACAAATGAGTACTCCTTCATTTTCTGCCACATAGCCAATATGTGTGTCCTAGTGAACTTGGGGGAGAAGGCACAAAAAAATTGGGGAAAGAGTTCAGAAAAGGAAGTAGTTTCTGAAGACAAACTCTACCTACTTTACAACCTGACCAAGGAGAAAATGATACACCACGCAGCATGGATACAGATACAAACCACACATCCTTCCCATGCAAATGACAGCCTTTGTCAGTCAATCAATGTGCTCCTTCAGCAAACCCAGGGCAGGCTCATAGCCTTTCTGAGGGCATTTACTGAGGGCAGCAGTGCTGGCTGACTGGGGTGGGTGTGGGAGAGGAAAGCTCTGCTATTTCCAGCCTAGGGAAAATGTGCTTCCTCATCTGTAATGTACCCTCAAAAGAAAGTGTCTCAAAAGACACTCAAAAGGCAGGAATGCAAGCAGGAAAAGTTGACTTTGAGAAGACAAGCAGCATCCCCGCATCAGACTCAGGAAGAAAGCTGAATGTGAGAAAAAACATAGATTGAAAGTTATCCTTCATAAAGCAATTAATAAATACCAAATAGTTTGTGTCTAATAAGCCTGGTGAATCTACATCCCATACCTGAGAGACAGATAGTATTAGCTTCATTTTATGGATGAATCAATGTATATCATGGTTCAAAGCACAGGAATGAGCGGGATTTGAACCCAGATCAGTTGGATTAGAAAACTCACGTACTTCCAATGATATGCTAAATAGTAGCCATGAAAAAGATAAATATACCATGATTGATCGGGCTCATGAATAGGTATGTCTCACCCCAAATCACATAATCTCTAAACAGCTACACTGTTTACGGCTAGGACCTAAGATAAGGGATCGCTGCGCTGTTCAGTACTCAGAAGTGAGCTGTCTCATCCTGAGCAAAGAATCGAGTTTAATCCTTCAAATAGAAACTCTTATCTGGACATGGTTAGATTGAGATTTTTACCAGCCACTTCAGTCTTGCCTTAATCACTGTGTAGTTCCTCTCCAGCTATTATCTGTTAAGCCTCTCTCTTCTCGCTGAATATTTCATACGTGAAGTAATGGAATGCAGAGCTGTGGGCTGTGTACTATCCTTTTGGTTTCCATTTAAATTTACAGCTTGCCAATATGAAAAGAGTCCCACGGCGCTAACTAAGGTGGTGATTATACTGTCCATCAATTAGTTTGCATTTCAGCACAATATTCATGGCCCCTTTCCACTCCCTCATCACAAAGGGCTGTTTAACTCAACACACACGCAAGCGTCCTCCCAGGCGTTTTTAACTGAGTTCCAGAATATGTGTCACCCAGATGTGGCTGCCACAATACATTAGCTGTGTTGGAAAAATTACCAAAAACATACTCTATCCTAGTAAACTGCCACAGCGGAGACCAGTTTTTCACCGTAGTACTACTTACTTTTTCACCACCCCACCTTAAAATTAATTATCCGTTGGCTATGTTACATTACACTCTGCACTTAAAATTTGCAAGCTATGGAATCTTTGATAGCTTTCCAAGGAAAATCACTTTTATGGAATCCTCATACCTAAATGTAGAAACCTTTTATTTGCTTTTAAGATGATAATGATGATAAGAAACATGAAGCTGAAAACGGTACAGGCAAGGGTTGCCAGGTAAATACAGGACACCAGGTGAGTTTGAATTTCAGATAAACAATAATTTTTTTAGTGTAATTATGTCCCATGCACTATTGGAGCATATGCTGAAAAAAATGATTCATTGTGTATCTGAAATTTGACTTTAACAGATTGTCTTGTATAAATCTGGCAACTGCATGCAGACAGAATAAGGAAGAAAAGGAATTTACAGGTGCTAGAAATACTTGAAAGCTGACATAATAGTGCAATCTATTAGAATAAATAAGCTCCCTACCTCTATTTTAGTTTATGCATTGTGATAATTTTTAAGTAAAGAAAGAGAGACCTTATCAACAAGGGTAGCTGCATAATGAACATTTTTATACCTAACATACCTAACCCTGAATTGTACCCCTCATCTTTAAAATTAAAGAAAATTTAAAAAGAAAGAAAGAAAAAGAGAAATTTGGGAGAAAGTGAATGAACATATTTCAAAGACCAGGGAGGCTACTGAGTGATGTCTATAAGGTCCCTTTCAAGATATTCTAGGGATTTGCAGTCTTAAACCATCAGCCTGCCAGAAGATCCAACATAGAAATGAAGCTCTCCTGATAATATAGAAGATTAAATGAAACAGTCTTCCAAACAGAAAATGAAAATGCACACTGCTTATGCAATTCTAGCAATTTTTCCAGTTATATCTTCTTTTATAAATTAAAACCTGGTATGATACTCAATGTCCTTACACCTCTAAAGACAAGCACCTTAATTAACTAATGAGCAATTTTTTAAAGGCTATCAAATGTACAGTATTATGCTCAGAATTAAGGTAATTAGATGAAAGAAGCAGTTTGTATATAAAAAAATACAGGCGAGAGATACAAATATAATTATGATAAAAAGCACAAAATATACACATCACATGAAATCATGAAGTCATAATTGAGCAGCCAGCTGGAGGTGGGAATGAGCCAAACCTTTACCAAGTTGAAATCTGAGCCCAACCTTGAAGAAAGAGTGATGGCTTTAATATATAGGCAGTGAATGGAATTATGAGCATTATAAATTAGTATTTAATTAATAATTAGACAATTGATATTAATTATTAGCAGGGTTAATTATTATAAGTATGATTAATAGCATTATGAACAAAGACAAAAAGGAGTGAAATGGCATCATGGCCTGAGAAGCTGAGAGCAGTGCAATGACCAGAGCCTACAGTACAAAGTGGAGAGTTTTATGACCGAGGAGGTTGGCAGAGTAGCTTAGAGTCATATTATAGATAAATTTTAATGCTAAGATTATGTATTTTGGCAACAAAAAGCTAAAAGTTCCTTTCAAAGGCAAGAGCAGTCATAAGATTTTTTTTTTTTTTAAATGACAACCACGGAAAACAATACAAAAGCTAGCCTACAGAGTTTAGATATCAGGACTCTACCTCAGGAGTATATTTACTGTCCAAGAGGCATGTTTATATCAAAGAGGAAGGCACAGGAAAGAGTGTCATTAAAAAGACTGACAATGACTGGTCAGAGAAATATAACAATAAGAAAATACTGGAGTAAGAGAAATTGATAGAAGAGAAAATTCTGCCAAGAAATGAGAGTTTTTAAGTAGGCAACTATCAAGAAGAGGCAGTGGGATTTAGCAATAAAGCATCCCTGGCAGGCTTTTTAGAGAACAATTTTTGGATCAGTGGTAAGAGTGAGAGCTTGGTTAACTTGGCTAAAGAGTGAATAGAAACATTTCTGCTTCCAGCATTATAGCTGATAAAACACGACAAATATCCTTTTTGAATGTGTATCTCACTTGTAGAGAAGGTGAAAATCCTAGGAGCTCAAAGAACCAACTAATCAACCAAGCAAACAAATAAAAAGGGAAGCAGAAAACTGGAGAGGAACGCAAATGCTGAGTTAGTAACTGCTGATGGAATTTTCCCATTCCACGAACCTAGAACCACTTGGAGAACAGGATACAAAGCTTCCACAAGATACAGAATTGGAACTTAGATGCCCACAAAAACCCTAGACCTTTGAAAGACTATCAGCTCCATGAAATAATGATCTAGAAAAAAAAATCTTACAAAAGAGGACAATGTGAAAATGTATCTATATCAGTTTGATTGCTGGTTGGGAAAACAAAACTTTTCCATCTCCCAGTCATGAGTAGCTGGATAAAATCCAAGACAAATATTACATGGGACATATATTTGCTGTTTATTGAAAAATCAAATTTAACTGGGCACCCTGTAATTTCCTAAATCTTCCAAACTTACTTTCCACCCTCCTCCCACCACCAAGAATTTTTATTTTATTTTTATTTTTCTCCCTGTTTCTTTTTCATTATTTTAAAGATTTGGGGAAGAGTTCAGGATTAGGTATACAAGTAGTCATTGTACAGATAAAGTTTGGGCCTCCCTTTGGTCCCCACTTTGCCTGGCTTGAGATCAGGTGCCCTTATTGATGCTATGTCCTCCCCCTCATTCCCCTGGCAGGGCCCTGCTACTGCCAGTCCCTTTCTTATAGTATTATGGTAAATGTTCAAAAAATTTTTAAATACAGGACCATTCAATGTGAGTTTGGGACTCAAATTTATACAAAGATCGTGGTTTTAAAGCCAGAACCAAAATACTAATTGAATGTTGCCCTAATTTGGTAGCATCTCAGGGTGCACAGCAGAAGCAATTGCAAAGGAACAAATACCTAACCAGATTCTCAGCAGCCAAATATAAGTTCTCAATTGAAAATTATACTTAAAGACACAGGCCACCAAGAAAAAGACTTTGTAGAAATAAAAAGCACAAGAGCAGTCACTCCAGAATTTCATATATTGGTATTTTCAAAAAACCAACAACATATAAATAGACATTCTTTTAAAAGGAAACAAATTGAACTTACAAAAATCACAACAAATTCACTGAAATATAATGAACATAAAATTACTGAAATTAAAAATTCAGCAGATGGTTAAAAAAGCAAATTGGACAAAATGTAAAAATGAGAATTAATAAATTGGAAGACAGATATTTAAAAGTTTATAGAATGTAGCAAATAGACACAATGACATTTAAAAAATGTAAGAAGAGTATTAATAGAAAGGGAAAATAAAATGACATATATCTGATTGGTGTTCCAGAAAGGACAATATTTGAAAATATTATGACCAAAAAATGTCCTTGATAAAAACCACCTTCAGATTCAAAATCTTCAAATGCAAAAATCTCTCCCCTAAATTTTTATACACAAAAACATATTACAGCAATAATACAGCTCAGCAAAGATCTGTAGTGGTTGTATCATTGAGTCTTTGGAAGAAGTGGAGTTGGTTATACAGGAGCATCCGTTTTGCTGGTAATATTTTAGGTGTCAAGCTGAATGGTAGTACTTGGATCTTTACTGTACTACTCGTCACACTTTTCTGTTAACTTTAAAATGAGCCAGAAAGAGAGCACCTTCAAATATATATATATATATATGATACCCACAAAGAAATTATAATTATAATGATAGCAGGTCTCTCAATAGCCATGAGAAAATAACTGCAACTTACCATTTCATACCTAGCTAAATCTTCACTCAACAATGAAAAGTAATACATTTTGTGACAAACAAAAATTTTAAAGTTTACCATGAATACACTTTCACTAAAGGAATAACCACAGAAAGTTTGAAATGAATGGTGAGCAAAGAAATTGTTAAATATATAAGTAAATCTAATCTAGCATAGGCAACATAAAACAATATGATAGTGCTGAATTAGGGAAATACAAAAACAAGACAGAACTATAATACTTTACAACAATAAAGAGATTATAAAAAGATTTTTACAAGGGAAGAGATTGTAATTAAATTAAGCATGCATATAGATTTTCAAAGATAACTAGTAAGAAAATGGAGTTGTTTTTTTAAAAATAGAGAAAATGGGCCTGGTGCAATGGCTCATGCCTGTAATCCCAGCACTTTGGGAAGTGAAGACAAAAGGATTGCCTGAGCTCAGGGGTTCAAGACCAGCCTGAACAACATAGTGAGACCTTGTCTTTACAATTAAAAAAAAAATTAGCCAGGTGTGGTGGTACGCGCCTGTGGTTCCAGCTACTTGGAAGGCTGAGGTGGAGGGATTGCCTGAGCCCAGAAAGTCAAGGCTGTGGTGACTGTGAGCATGCCACTGCACTCCAGTTCGGATGACAGAGTGAGACTTGCACTCAAAAAAATAAAATAAAAATAAAAAATAGGGAAAATGAATTAAAACAAAACTTAAAGTAATTAAGAATAAATCAACTCTCAGAAATTAGGTTCAATATTCATAGATGCCATTACATTCAAATGTTAAATTTCTGTTGATCAAAAGACTATTTAAAAGTTTTCTAAAAAGTGTAATAAAAAAACAAACACGACAGTCACAGTGTGGAAGAAGTACTCACAATATATAATTTTTGCAAGACTATAAGAAGTCTGCAAGTCAGAAAGAAAAAAAACCCCAAATGATTTGACATAAAAAAAAGACAAAAAGTAGGAAAAACACCTCATAAAAAGGAAATATTAATGACCAAGAGATACAGCATGCTCAATCTCAATCATAATCAAAACACTTATCTAAGGTACCATCTCATACCATCCACTAGACTGGCAAAAGTTAATAAATTTGGACAATACCAATTGTTGGAAAGGATGTAGAGCAATGAGAAGTCTTCTGTATTACTGGATGGAGCATATACTGGTTCAATTATTTGAAGAACAGATGACAACCTCCAACAATTTGACAACGCTCAGTAGCTACAATTTAGCAATTTTTCTCTTAGTTATATACTGTTAAACATTCTTGCATATATACACAAAGAGACATGATTTGGCAGCATCGTTTGAAACAAGACAAAATTAGCTTGTAGTGACAATCAATAAGGATCTCGCAAAAATTGCCTGGTAATAAGCTAACAGGATTAGGGGCTTTGTCCCAGCAGAAAAGGCTGCATTTTTCATGGTCCCCCAAACCACCAGGTGTTAGGCAGCTTATGATCCCAACAACTGCAAACAACTCACACTTTACCTTCAGACTGTTTAATAACAAAACAGTCTGACTGTCCTCAAATCCTACAAGGCTCTTCTGTTAGTTCATAAAAAGGGAGAGAAAGAAGGTAGGAGCATTCCACTTGTGGAACCTCCCTGCAGGAGACCAGCCCATCATTGCATCTAAATGCATCTGAGCTCAAATGTACATCTGGAAAGAATTTTGAGACCATCCAGGACCACTTTCTTGCCGAACAGTCTCTGCTTGCAACAAATGATAATGCTAATATCTGCCCTGAACTCCTTGACAAGAAGGTCATAAACAAACCAAATGCCCATCAACAGGTGAGTGTATAAGTATATTGCGGAATTTCGTACAATGGGATACCATCATCATGGATGAAATCTCACCACAGTAACAAATGAAAATACTGAGATACCAAATTACAGAAGAATATATACCATATAATATCATTTGTATAAAGTTTTAAGACATGAAAAACAATATGACATAATGATTTGGCATGCATACATATTTGCTACCACTATAAGGAACAACATGGACATGGTAATTATCAAATGCAAATTCAAGATGGTGGTTGCATCATTGAGTATTTGGAAAAAGTAAAATGTATTTGGAAGTGGGGATGGATACACAGGCATGTCAATTTTATTAGTAATGTTTTATGTGATAAACTAAAAGGTGGTACATGGATCTTTAGTGTGATATTCTTCACACTTTTCTGTTATAATAATTTTTTAATGAGTGGCTATGAGGTAAAGAAGCAAAGTCAGCACAAGTAAATCCTGTGAAAAGGAAATTCACATGAATAAGAAAGGTTTCCCTTAGGCTAAGGAGACGTATAGGCCCCTTAGAGGTTACCCAAGGGGATTCAAAAGGAAGGGAGACATTCTCTAGAATGTTCTAGAGTCGTTCTACATAACTGAGATACTTAAATAAAATCACTGGTTTAGGAAAGTGAACTATACCAATCTCCTTTTAAATAATGAAGCAAACGTTTGCACAACAAATAATTGGTTCGTTTTGCTCATGTTCCCATATGCTAAACAGCCCGATACACAATACCACTTAATGTGCAAATAAACCACTTTCTAGATTCCCCATGCAAAAATGTCAAAATTTAGGATAGAATTACACTGATATTTGTTAGGTACATGCCGGGTCTCATATGGTAGACCTTTCGATAAATATTTGCCCAGTGAGTGAATTAAGAAGTAAACTAAACAAGAATCTCTTAAAGAATTAGTGTGTCCCAATGCTCAAACTTATACTGATTGCAGCCAAAGCACAACTTCCAACAAACATGAACAACTGTCACAAGTCAAGCACTGTGCTAGGCACTAGGGATATGAAGGCCGATTGTTTCCTAAGAATCCATGCCATAATTTTATCATTATGCCCATTACCTCCTATGGAAATGATTCACCCATTTTCCTATGCCCATATTAAAAACAAGGATTTAGCTCAATTTTTCTCTTTATCCCTATTCAGCAAATATTCATGGATATAGGTAGACAGAAAAGTGTCAGTTGAACCTCAAAGTCAAATAGAAGCTCTTTGGAAGTTATCTGGTATTTGGGGATCTTTCACAATCATGTGCATCTCTATTCATATGGACATCAGAGATTTATTTTTAGCTGTCAGAGCAGCAAAGGTTAGCAATAAGATAGTTTTCTGCTTTCTCATAGTAAAATGGTCCAGTAGTTTTCTTTTTTCCTATTATCTTACTGAAGTTCTTTATTCCCTTTTTCAGACAATAAGAAGATTGCTTTATGAGAGAAAATAAACAGTTCTAATTTTATTTTAAGAGATATATTAGTTTTACCTTTCTCCACCATCTAGTGGCTTCTTCCACAGCTGCATCTGGCTCTGTGCTTTCTGGCCACCAAGGGTGAGGTTCCTGAATTTTGGCCTAGAATCCTAACTCGCTGCAGGAGGTCAGCCAAGAGCTGGAAAGACTTCAGAAACAGGATTTCTGAGTGAGCTTTCAGACACCAACTGTCCTGTTCATGGCCATGTCTTGCGCCTGCCTGGCTGTGCCAGGCACTAACAGGGTAGAAGCTGATGAAGTCGAGCATGTGGGCACAGCTTCCTGCCAGGGTAGAAGCCACCCTGAGGCTATGGCCCAGAGAGACTGCTCTGGGAGGCTGTGGTTCATCCAGTTTAACCAGCTCAACAGCTGAGGGAACCCCTACGCTTCAGCAGGTCGGGACTATAGGAGGTAGCAAGACTTCAGCAAGTCAGAGTTCTGCTTATCAGAGTCACTTGAGTCTAAATTCTTCCAGGGCAGGCTCACCATCTATTAGCAAGGTGCTTCTCTCCACTGAATGATCAACACATCCACCCTGGTGGCTTAATCTATTTTGTGTTGCTGTAACAGAATACCTGAGGTTGAGGAATTTATTAAGAAAAGAGGTTTATATGGCTCACAATTCGGGTAGCTGTATAGTTTAAGACTGGGCAGCAGCATCTAGTGAAGACCTCCTGCTGCTTCAACACAGTGCAGAAAGCAGAAAGGAAGCAGCCATTTGCAAAGAGATCACATGGTGAGAGAGAAAGCAAGAGAAAAAGATGGAAGCAGCCAGTCTTTTTTAAAACAACCTGCTTTTTTGTGATAACTAATCCATTCCCAAAGAGCTAGAACCCACCCACAGTGGAGGACATTTAATATATTCATGAGAAATCCACTTCCATGACCCAAACACCCCCTAGTAAGCCCCACCTCCCAACACGGCAACATTGGATATCAAATTTCACCATGACTTTTGGCAAGAACAAACCACATCCAAACCATAGCCCCTAGTTAAACCTTCAAGAGCAGATCACTCCAAGTCATATTTTACCATTTACCTCGATGTATATACAGAACCTCATCTTCAGAATTTAGCAGTCTTTGCTTGTTTTTCTGCTGCAACAATTCACAGAATAGTATGAATCAGTCAGGTGGAGGGAAAGGAAAATGTGGTTGATATATCCTAAGAAATTGGAGTTTGGAGAGTTGAAATATTGACAACTAGCTCTTGGTCTTCATAGAGTGAAGCTAATATGTTTTGCAAGCAGGCAGAACTGTAAACATTCAAAACCGACATGCTCATGGCATTTCACACTGTGCCTTAAATATTGACAGGAAACAGTACTTTCAGAGCAACTTTTCTAAAGTTGCGATAACGTAGTGAGAAATCTAACTGCTGAGGAACTGAATTCCTGACTCCCGACAGCAGTTGGTCCAATCATTTATAGCAGTAAATAAATGTTATGAAAGTTCATGCAGAAACCATTATCTAAATGGCTAAATATGAAAGGCTTGCATTATAGTCAGACATGCATTTCTGGCAGAGCAAATACAAGTTTGCTCACAATGTCTTTTTTTAGATTACTTTGAGGAAGAATGTCATCATTGGAATACTGCAAACATAGCAAGTTTCATCTTTCTTTCTTTTCTTTATGGAATGAGAAATGACATCAGTTTTCATGTCATCTGAGAAGAAAGGAATTTATTTTGTTGAAAGGCATCCAAACCTTCCTCTCTTTGGAAGTCTTTGTTACTGAAACAAACTATCATTGTTAATTGTCTGGTCATTTATGGGATTGGAGGCTAAATAAAAGTTTGTTTCATCAACAAGTCTGTACATTTATACATATTTTATTGACCTGGTAATTTAACCAATGTTATACATGCATGGAAACCTTAAAGAAATGTCAACATGTAAGGCTCCATTATTCTAAAGTCAGTAGGAGAATGCCATGAAGATAAGGATAACTTTTAAGCTCTACATGTAATAAATATTTGAATTGTTAAACCCAAACCCACAACTCTTCCCTGACCTGCAAACTTTCTCTTCTTCCTGTGTTTCCAATAGTACTAAACTAATTCCAGCCATTTCTCCAAGCCAGGATCCCAAGAATCATCTTTGATTTCCCTCTTCCTAGACCTTTCATCTATTTGACATCCAGGCTGTAACTTGTAATGTCTTCATCATTCTCAAATATAGCCTTACTGCCAATGCCTCTGTTCAGTTCCTTGACATATTTTATCTAAATGTATCCATTAATCTCACAACCAACCTCCATTCCTTCAATCATCCTATCTAGAATCTACTTTCCATCCAATTCCACTATCCTACTTAAAATCATTTTGAGTCTCCCCTAGCCTTGTAGATAAAGTCTAAGAGACTCCATGTGGTACTCAAAGCCCTCCATGACCTGAACCAGCCTTTCTCCCTCCACCCTCTTCACCAAATTCTGCTCATATTTTATATGCCAGTCACAGCGAAACAGATGTAATTCTTGAAAGCATCAAACACTCTCTCATCTCTATGCCTTTATACCTTTGGCTTCCTCTGCTTAGAAAACACTTCCCTGACCGGGCTCGTTGGCTCAGCCTGTAATCCCAGTACTTTGGGGGGCCGAAGTGAGTGGACTGCCTGAGCTCGCGGGTTTGAGACACACCTGGATAACTTGGCGAGACCTCATCTCTACAATAAATCAAAAATTAGCCAGGCGTGGTAGTGTGAACCTGTAGTTCCAGCTACTTGGAAGGCTGAGGCAGAAGAATCACCGGAGCCCAGCAGGTCGAGGCTGCAGTGGCTGGGAGCGGCCACTGCACTCCAGTCTGGGTGACAGAGTGAGACTCCAACTCAAAAAATAAATAAAAAATAAAAAGAAAATACTTCCCAACTTCCTCACTCTGCCTGAAACCTTTACCTGTTGGACTTCAACTTGTCTCTTAGGATTCAACTCTGGCATTAGCTCCACATGAAAGCCTTTTTGACGTGCCTCTGCCCCTACACTTTGGTTATGTGCTCTCTGTGTGCTTTCTGGGTGCTGCAATGGTTAATTTTATGTGTCATGTCATATTGATTGTGTGCCCAAATATTTAGTCAAACACTATTCTGAGTATGCCTGTGAGGATGTTCCTGGATGAGATTAGTGTGTAAATGTTTAGAGTGAGTAAGACACATTGCAGTCCCCAACATGGGTATGCCTCATGCAATCCATTGAAGCTCTGAATAGAACAAAAAGGTAGAAAATAGGGTAGAATAGGAAAGAATTCTCTCTCTGCCTAAGTATCTTCAGCACAGTGTACATAACAGATAATCAATAGATGTCATATCATTTAACTTTTGTTATATGATTAGGACAAAACTAATAACTGAAGAAGACTACACAATGTAACAAATATGTTTCATTTTCAGAAGAATAAATTATTTCCAGTGAGATGATAAACAAAATGAGAGAGCCATGATCATGAACATAATTTATTGCAGGCTGGCACGTGAATCTAAAGGCTTGGGAAGCAGCAGCTTCAATGAAAACTCCAATTATCCTGCCAGTAATGTGAATGTTCTCAGCTGTAGGATAAGCCAGATGTCAATCAAAAGCGGAATTAAAACAAGATGTACACTCTCCAAACTAATTTGTGTGTATATTTAATCAAGGAACTCATAGTTCATATGGCAACAGTAAAAGCAAAAGAAAATTAAAGGAAAGGCTAAAAAATACAAAACAATAAATATCAGAAGTAAATCAAACATGTCAATAACACAATAAATGCAAATAGGTTAAACTCCTCTAGCTACTCTCTCACCTTGGATTATAAACAAAATTTGATTATATAGCTTATAGAAGAAATACACATTTTTATTATAAAGTGGCTCCAAAAGTCTTGTCTATTCCATAAACATTTTTATAACATATCTACTATTATTGCACCATGCTAAGTGATATAGCATTTAAATATTAAAAGATAGAAAGAGACATACACGACAAATAAAAAAAAGAAATCAAGAATTAAGATATTAATATTGGGCAATCCCTTCGGGTACCCTCCTACTGTGGGAGTTTTTCTGTCCTCTCAATAAATCCTACGTTCTCACTTTTAAAAAAAAAGAAAAAAAAAATATATATATATATATAAATGAAGCAGTGTAAAATCAAGAAGCATTATCTAAAACAAAAATTGTTTTATTTTGTTTGTGATTCTTAATGAAGTATAGAAGCCACCAGAGTACTCGATGGAAGTGTTAAATATGCCGATCTTATAGAGTTGAAAGTATTAAACAAGAAAATTTATGTGAAAAACCTAGCTCAAGATGTGATATACGATACATCTCAAAAACTGTTAGTTGTTTTAAGTATTTGCATCAGTACTTGTAATATTAACAATATTCATGTTTCAGACAGCAGCATCAAATATATATAGCAGAATATATAAGAAACGCAAAAGAAATTTACAGAATCACAGTAAGAGGTGAATGAGTAGATTTTACCTCTTTTCTTTTTTGTTCCTAAAGTATCAAATGGAAAAGAAAGAAAAGGAAAGCGGGAGAAAAATTGGAGCTAAATAATAATGACTGATTATATATGTTGATTTCTGTGTGTAAATATGTGTGTGCATAGGCATATAGATATATGTATGTATAGGTATATTTTTACATCGTCTATGTATTTATTTACTCTATGCCCTACATAAAAATTATGCTTTCTTTTCAATCACTCATGAAACATTTACCAAAGTAGATTTTAAATCAAAATGAAAATTACGATTGGCAAAGCAGAAATAGGCATTATTCTCTGACATCTGCAAGAAAACTGGGAATAAATTATAAAACAGTAGCAAACAAAACAAAAACTTGGGAAGTTAAAATAATTATCATAAATAGCTCTCAGATGAAGGAGACTACCAAAATTAAAATTATAGAATAATTTTAAATGATTATAATGTAAACACTGCCTAGAAAAACTTGTGAGGTAAATTCTTCCCAGCAATAATTACTCTAAATGTAAATGGATTAGAATCTAATCAAAAGAAATACAGCAGCCAAAAAGATTAAAAAATGAGATCAAACTATATACTGTCTAAAAAAAATTCACTTTAGATTTAAGGACACATGTAGACTGAAAGTGAAGGAATAGAAAAAGTTATTCCATGCAAATGATAACCAAAATATATCAGAGGTAGCTATACTTATATGAGTCAAAATAGACTTTAAATACAAAATTGTCATAACAGAAAAGTATATTTTATAATGATAGAAGTGTCAGTTCATCAGGAATATATGATAATTATAGATATATATGCAGCCAACAGCAGATCACCTAGATATAGAAAGCAAACATTGACAAAACTGAAAGGAAAAATAGACAGCAATAACAGTAGGCAACTTCAACATCTCATTTTCCACAATGAAGAGAATATCCAGATAGAAAATCACTTTTAAAAAACACAGACATTGAATAACATTATAAACCAAATATACCTGACAGAAATATAGTCCAAACAACAGCAGTAGAATACACACTTTTTCTCAAGTGCACATGGATATTTCTCCAGGACAGATTTCATGTTAGGTCACAAAACATTTCTTAACATTTTTAAATAGACTGAAATAATACAAAGTATCTTTTCTGACAACTATTGAATAAAACTAGAAACCAATAGCAGAATATAAAATTTAAAATTCACAAACTTGTAAAAATTAAACAACAGACTCTTCAACAACCACTAGTCTAAGAAGAAATAAAAAAAGAAAATTATAAAATATTTCAAGACAAATAAAAACAGAAACACAACATACCAAAACTTGTGAAATGCAGCAAAATCAATATGAAGAAGGAAGTTTATAGTGTATTAAATGCTTATATTGTACTTTTAAAAGCAGAAAAAGTTCAAATAACCTAATTTTTACACTTTTAAAAGTGTATAACATCAAAAAGCATACCTAGTCTCAAACCAGGTGAAGTGGGGACCGAGGGAGGCCCAAACTTTACCTGTACGATGACCACTTATGTACCTAACCCTGAATTGTACCCCACATCTTTAAAATTACAAAAAGAAATGAAAGAAGAGATATTACAACTGATGTCACAGAAATAAAAGGACCATAAGAGACTATTATGAACAATTCTATGCAAAGTGGATAACCTAGAAAACATTAATAAACTCCTAGAAACATACAACTTATCAAGACTAAATTATGAAGAAATAGAAGGTCTTAACAGACCCGTTAAGTAGTACTGAGGTAGAATTAGCAATTGGAATCACCCAACAAATAAAAGTACAAGACCACTTGTCTGCAGTAGTGAATACTACCAAACTTAAAAATAATTAATTCCAATCTTTCTCAAACTCTTCCAAAAAAATGTAAGAGATGGTAATACTTCCAAAATCATTTTATGAGGCCAGCATTAACCTGATTCCAAAGCCAGACAGAGCTACCACAAGAAAAGAAAACTACAGGTCAATAACCTTGGTCAACAGAGATGCAAAAATCCTGACAAACTACTAGCAAAACAAGTCCAACACCACATTAAGAGAATCATAGACCATGACCAAGTGGGATTTATCCCTCGGATACAAGGATGGTTTAGCATATGAAAATCAATTAATGTGATACACCACATTAACAGAATAAAGGATTAAAATCATACAATCATCTCCATAGACACACAAAAAGCATCTGACAAAATTCAACACCCTTCATGACAAAAACTCTCAACAAACTAGGAATAAAGCGAAATTAACTCAGCATAATAAAGGACAAATTTGGAAAGCCAATGGTTAACATCATGCTCAGTGGTTAAAAATACTGAAAGCTTTTCTTGAAGGATCCCCACTCTCGCCACTTCTATTCAACATAGTACTGGAATTCCTGACCAGAGAAATTAAACAAGAAAAAGAAAATGAAATGCATCCAAATTAGAAAAGAAGAACTAAAATTGTCTATTTTTGCAGATGATATCATCTTATATACAGGAAAGCCTAAAGATTCCACCAAAAACTGTTAGAACTAATAAATAAATTTAGGAAAGTTATAAAATACAAAATCAACACACAAAAATCAGTTGTGTATCTATACACTAGCAACAAGTTATGTGAAAAGGAAATTAGGAAAGCAATCTCATTTATAATAGTGCCAAAAAGAATATAATACTGAGAATAAGTCTAATTAAGTAGATGAAAGACTTGTATACTAAAAACTATAAAACACTGATGAAAGAAATTCAATAAGACATAAACGAATTAAAATATATCCCATGTTTATGGATTGTAAGACTTAATATTGTTAAAAGGTCCGTGCTACCCAAAGATACTCACAGGGTCAATGCAATTTCTAGAAAAATTCTAATAGTATTTTTTCAGAAACAGAAAATGCAATTGCAAAATTTATACAGAACATTAAAACACCATAAATGCCAAAATCAAGCTTGAGAAATAATACAGTTGAAGATGTTACACTTCGAGACTTCAAAATATATTACAAGGCTATAGTAATTAAAATGGTATGGTATTTGCAAAAAGACAGACATATAGAACAATGGAACAGAATAGTCAGAAACAAAAACACAATATACAGTCAACTGATGTTTGACAAAGATGCCAAGAATACACAATGGAAAAAGGATTGTCTTTCAACAAACAGTATTGGGAAAACTGCTTATTCACAAAAGAATAAAATTTGAACCTTATCATACACTATGCACAAAAAAACAACTCCTAGAAGAAACATAGAGGACATTTCATGACACTGATCTTGTCAATGACTTCATGGATATGATACCAAAATTCTAGTAATGATAATAAAAACAAGCACGTGGGACTACACAAGCCAAAAAGCTTCTGTACAGCAAAGGAAACAATCAACAGCACAGAAAGGTAATTTATAGCATAGAAGAAATTATTTGTAAATCTTTTATCTGAAAAGGAGTTATTCTCCAAAATACTCATATATGAGTAACTTCTACTATTCAACAGGATAAAGAATATAAAAAATATAATATAAAAAAACTAATAATCTTATTTTTAAATGGGCTAAGGACTTGCATAGACATTTCTCCAAAAAATATATACAAATGGTCAATAGGTATATGAAAAAGTATTCAAACATGACTAATCATCAGGGGATTTTGAATCAAAAACATAATGAGATATCTCCTCACACCTTTCAGGATGGCTATTATCTGTGTAAAGATTTTTTGTTGTTGTTGATATATGTGTCAACAACAACAAAAAAGTGTTGGTGAGGCTGTGGAGAAACTGGAAACCTTGCATACTGTTGGTGGAAATATTTTAACCATTACAGAAGCATATAAAAAACAGTGTAGAAGTTCCTCAAAAAATAAAAAATAGAAGTATCATATGACTCAGCAATCCCACTCTTGTGGATTTAGTCAAAAGAATTGAAATCACATCTCAAAAAGATATTAGGAGCTCTATGTTTATTGCAGTACTATTCACAGTAGGCAAGATGTGAATCCAACCTAAATGTTCGCCAACAAGTGAATGAATAAACATTTTACACACACACACACACACACACACACAATGGAATATCATTCAACCAGAATAAAAGAGAAAAATCCTGCAATATGTGACAACATAGATACACCTTGAGGACATTATGCCAAATGAAATAAGCCAGTCACAGAAAGACCAATACTGCATAATTCAACTTACATGAGGTATACAAGTATACAATAGTTCAAGTTCATAGAATCAAAGAGTGGAATGGTGGCTACTAAAGGCTGGGGGTGGGAAAAAATAGGAAATTAACCATCAATAGGCATAAAAGTTCGGTCAAATACAATGAATAAGGTACAGAGATCTGCTGTTCAGCATTGTGCCTCTAGTCAACAATAATGTATTTTGCACTTAAAAATTTGTTGAGAAGATAGATCTCATGTAAAGTGTTCTTATCACAATAAAATAAAATAATATAATAGAAACTGATGCTTAGAGAAATTAAATAACTTGCCCAACAATATAAAAGTGGCAAGTGAACAAGCCAGGATTTGAACAAGCCAGGTATCTGTGTATGTCCCCAAATCCCTTGTAGGTTTAACTACTTTGCTTTACTGTCTCATCTATATCAAAGGTTTCTAAAACAGAAAACATGAAAGCCTTTCAAATTAATTTTGTGAAACTGGTAGAAACCTGATAGCAAAATATGACAAACCAGCAACTAATAAAAAAGGAAGATTACAAGCCAAATTCATTCATGAATTCTTAAATAAATAAAAGAGTAACATGTCAAGTGCTGAAGTTTTTTTGTCTTTTTGAATTGGAGTCTCACTCTGTTGCCCAGACTGGAGTGCAGTGGCTGCTCCCAGCCACCGCAGCCTCGACCTGCTGGGCTCTGGTCATCCTTCCACCTCAGCCTTCCAAGTAGCCGGAACTACAGGCACGCTTACCACGCCTGGCTAGTTTTTGATTTATTGTAGAGACGAGGTCTTGCCAAGTTGCCCGGGTGGGTCTCGAACCCACGGGCTCAGGCATCCCTCTTGCCTCAGCCTCCCAAAGTGCTGGGATTACAGGCTGAGCCACCGAGCCCGGCCGAGTGCTGCAGTTTTAAACAGAGAAGAAAGAATACAAACACGAATGGTTTGCTATGATTAAATTTATCACAACACTAGGTCAAGTAGATAAGTTCACTTCCATCTGTATAGATACTAGAAAGACATTTGTGAAATTCAAAATCCACTCCTGGTTTTTGCTAATTCAAAGTGAACCAGAGATAAAAGCGTAATTCTATAACATGGTAAAACAAATTCCATCTGAAACCAACAGCCACACATAGTAATGAAACATGAGCATCATTTCTTTTTGTATCAGGAACAGCACAAGGATATACCAACAAATCATCTCTGATACAATGATCAACAGAAAAATGTGATGTATAAATATTGGGAAAATCCATTTTTTCCAACTTTGGTTTTGGAAGATGAAAAGAGAAATCAATCAACTCTGGTACTCCAGGGGGTAAATGGTGCAAGTGCTTTAAATAGTTTTGAATTAAAGTAGAACATACGTTTTTTGGTTATGAAGCCTCCGCTTTCAACCTCAAAACGTTCATACCTTCCACATGATAATTTTGTGCTTTTACCACTTGCTGATTCAGAAAATAGATAATTAAAACCTATTATAAAGTTAATAACATTTTAAGAGCCACTACAATCATTAATTCATTATTATGTATATATACACACTCATGTATATGTATACACACGATACATATTTCTAGATGCTTTTGAAAACAGTAATATACACATGGCTGCCACATACTATCCTTTCAATGTACGTACCTTTTGAAATAATTCGGCCTCTCCCTCCCGCTCACAGGAGTTCATGGCCCACAAGCAGGAGCAACTACTCCAGACATCTTCACTAATCAGGAGAATGAGAAATCTGAGTGAGAGAGCACGGCTGGAAGGAGATGGTCTCTTGATCTGACAAGTCTGCAAGACTACTCAGGAATGGTTTAGTGATTCACCTTTTAACAAAAGTTGTGAACGGCACCCGATAGGCACATAAAGTTTGGTTCTTATATTTACAAACTAAAATTCAAGGACTGTGCTCCACTCATGTAATTCCTAATTAGGAAAGACAGAATCGAGGAAACCAAGTTCTCAAATTTAACAGGGAAAAACACAAATAAATATAACAAGGGATAGTCTCGAGGCAAGAGGACGGGGTTTCGAGTCTTCAGTCAGATCATTATTCACCCCTTAAAAAAGGACACATCATTCTCAGAAACGAAAATTTCCACTGCCTCCCAGAGTAGTCACATACATACATGCAGAAAGATTTACAAATAAAAGAGTAGATAATGGCAATTAAATGAAAAACAGCAACTTATTGATGAAGAAAACATCTATAAAAGCTTTTCCATTCAAAGTGGGTTTCAGCCAGAAATTGGTTCTTCATTCCTCCCTGTAGTATGCATTCTTGGTAGCTACTTTCAGAACATTGCCAACACCATTACACATTTGCTTTATATAGCTTTCAAGCTGCTCTGCAATTTCCCTCTGGCCAAAGAACTTTATAAAAACTACTGGGGGAATAAGACACACAGACAGGTCGTCTCTCAGGCTTGGAATCCATTGCCTATCTAAATCTCTGCTGCTTCCAGTACAGTTGGAGGAGATGGCAACCTCAGCCAATTATTATTTTATCATTGAGTTTAGTTGACTGCATGAAGATGAAGAGATGAGCTCCACTCAGTTCTCTTTGCGTCTTTTGTCAGCACTCACACGGAGACTTTTTTAATCCGGGTATATCTAGGATCAAGTCTAACCCTAAATTTTACCTTAACTCTGTCAGTCTCCTAATCCACAGTAGGAAAGTGATATGGAGGAACACAAGCAGCAGTGAGCTTAAAATACCTTATTCGCATCAGGTTTTGCCAGGATAAATGTCCTTACTTCTCGCTTGCTCTTATATACCCAATGTTCCCAATTTTAGGGATTAGTCCATGACCTGTCTTGACGACCTGCCTGCAACTTGTGCATTCAATTCTGGTTTTAAGGCTTTTAAATGAGTTTGAATATTAGGGCCTGCCTTAAGAAAACATTTTATCAGCTCCTTCAAGACTCAAAACTCCACTTAATCTTTCCTTCTCTATTCTCTCCTTTACTCTGCCAACAATCAGAACGTGTGCCTTCAATTCAAAGCATATTATAGAATGTATTGCCAAGTTGCTCTATAATTGTTCTCAGATGCACGCCTCATTTCAGATAAAAAGTAAGGTTCTTAAAAATAAAAAGAATGCTTTCTGCTCCTTTGTTTCCCTACAATGAAACCTAGTTTCCTTCTCCAAACGTAGTAGGCACTCAACAGATCATTGTTAGCCCACTGTCACCTTTATAAAAACAAACCAGGAGCCTTTCTCAAAAGTAAATGTGAGTCTGTCTCATTTTACCAAACCCATTTTAAATGTTCTGTAAAGATGGCCCTACTAGATAAGATAGACAAGTAGGACCTCATCAAACTGAAAAGTTTCTGCAAAACAAAACAAACAATCAAGAGAGCCGGAAGACAGCCCACAGAATGGGAAAAAATATTTGCCAACTGTATATCTGACAAAGGCCTACAAAGAACTCAAATATGCCAAAAAGAAAAAAACAAACATCACTGTTAAAAAGTGGGCAAAGGACATGAATAGACACTTCTCAAAAAGATGTACAAGCAGCCAACAGATACATGAAAAAAAATACTCAGCCTCACTCATCATCAAAGAAATGCAAATTAAAATCACACTGAGATAACACCTAACTCTAGTCAGGATGACCATCATCAACAACAAAAAACAACAGATGCTGGAGAGGATGGGGGGTGGGAAATCACTTCTACATTTTTGGTGGGAGTATAAAGTACAACCTCGGTGGAAACAGTGTTGCAATTCCTAAAAGATCTAAAAATCGACCTTCCATATGATCCAGCAATCCCCTTTCTGGGAATATTCTCAGAAGAATTCAAATCACTCTATGAAAAAGATATCTGCACCCACATGTTTATTGCAGCATCATTCACAATAGCAAAAACATGGAACCAACCATGCTGCCCATCGAAAGTGGACTGGTTAATAAAAAAAAAGTGGTACGTATACATGGTGGAATATGATGCAGGCATAAAGAAGGATAAAATTATGAACTTCACAGTAACTTGGATGGATTTAGAGTCTATAATACTCAGAGATCTATCACAGAAACAAAGAACTGAATACCGCATGTTCTCACTCATAAGCAGACCTTGAACAATCATAATACTGTAAGAAAGAGTTTGGTAATAGTGGCAAACTGCCAGGGGAGGGAGGGGGCGCACACAACATCAATAAGGGAACCTGATCTCAAACCAAGTGAAGTGGGAATGAAAGTGAGGCCCAAACCTCACCTGTACAATGACCATTTGTATACCTAATCCTGAATTGTATCCCACATCTTTAAATAAATAAATAATAAAAAGTCCTACTACAAGTCACCTTTAAGTCATCAGTAAACTCAGATGTTTACGCAGTGGGGAGAGATTTTCACAAATAATCTTTCTTTTAAAGCTGCAAATATTTTAAAGTCTTGGTCCAAGTAAATTGAGCAACATCTAGGACCAGATCCTATAGGTCCTATAAGCTATTGTTCAAGTGTTCATAGACAGTGTCTGTGTTTAATCCAGCAAGTAATGCATATCTGCAGAAAAGGTCTTTGTGTTGCTTTTATCTACAAAGAAAGGCAGAAATTGTAAGATTGTAGATTTGAGAACTGAAGGAAAATTCAAGATCGGGTAGTCCAGCCCTCCACCTCCACTTCCAGGGAAGTATAGCATTATTATTATCACTTTATTGATCAAATAACTAAAACCCAGATTTTTGAGAAATTTTCTAAGGTGAGATACTTATAGAGTGGGAGTATTCTGGGGATGACTATCCATAAAGTTCTCTGGTCTATGGGTCCAACTGCCTTTTTTTAATTTTAATGTTTTTTTAAGAGACAAGGTCTCAATCTCTCACCCAAACTGTAGTACAGTGGCACAATCACAGCTCACTACAGCCTCAAAATCCTGAGCTCAAGTGATTCTCCCATTTCAGTCTTGCGAGTAGCTAGGACTAGAGGCATAAAACCACCATGTCCAGTTACTTTGTTTGTTAATATTTTGTATAGACAACTTTCACTATCCTGCCCAGGATGGTCTTGAACTCCTGGCTTCAAACAGTCCTCCTACCTCGGCCTCCCAAAGTGTTAGGATTACAGGCATGAGCCATCGAGCCTGTCCCTAGCACACTTTTTGCTATATCATATGCAAGTTTAATAAAATCCTCAAGCCTCTCTACTCAGGATTATCAAGATGATTTAAATAGTAATATCTACTCCCAACCCCTTCCCGGTTCTGTCTCAGGAGCAACAAGCCCCTGCTTGTGCCCCGAAAGACTCCACATCCATCCTTTGGCTCTCCCTGCACAGCATCCTTTCTGCAGATTCTGGACCAATGTGGCTCATGGTTCACTGAATTGTAAATTTTGGGAGGATGGTGACGGTGTCATATTCACAAAACTATTCTAGTGCCCAGTACAACGCCAGGCACATGATTGGTACTTAATAGTTTTTGAATAAATGACTGAGTGCCCACGTGATGAGTCATAGCCAATGAAAAGTAGTTGGATACGTGTAATTGGTGAAGGAACCACCTGCCATGGTTCCCATCTTCCTGGCCGTTAAAGAGCTTCCTAATTAGACTGCTTCTCATGCCCTGCAGATGCCATACTCTTCATCTTGGGTTGCGGGGCAAACTTATGTGAGACAGCAGAAGCATGAGACTTGGCAATTCAACTCAGTTAAGCACTACAATTCAACCAAATCCGCCTCCAGCTGAGAAGTTTAACCATACACAGATATAGACCATCACTTAATCATTTGGCTCTTTCTTTGGGTTCAACTCCCTAGATTCTAGATGAGGAAGTTAAAGGGAATTATTTACTTCCATAGCTAATGAGATCATGGAAATCTAATGAAGAAATAGGCTCCCAAATGCAGCACCTTCTGCAATATTTTACAGGTGACCTCACACTACTGTGAAATTACCCACTTTTCCTACTCTGCTCAGCTTCCACACAAACATCTAGTCTTAATGTGCTAGTGTAGTCAGTCTAGGTAAGCCCAGGGTAGACTTTATTTTAGAGATAAAATTATATTAAATCAATATAAACCACCAGGCCTATACTGAGAATTTGTTTCTGGTTTAATTTCTATTTTCTAATATGATCTTAAGTTAGAATAAAATACTAGACTAGCCGGGCTCGGTGGCTCAGCCTGTAATCCCGCGCCTTTGGGAGGCTGAGGTGAGTGGATTGCCTGAGCTCGCAGGTTCTAAACCCGCCTGGGCAACTTGGCGAGACCTCATCTCTACAATAAATAAAAAAATCAGCCAGGCGTGGTTGCACGCGCCTGTAGTTCCGACTACTCGGAAGGCTGAGGCGGAAGGATCGCCGGAGCCCAGCAGGTCGAGGCTGCGGTGGCCGGGAGGGGCCCCTGCACTCCAGTTTGGGCAACAGAGTGAGACTCCAACTCAAAAAAAAAAAAAAAAAAAAAGAAATACTAGATTAGGACCAGGGAGCAATATGGGATGTCATGAAAAAGCAGAGCCCTATATAGTTAAGAGAGATTAAGCTTTCCACCCTTTTACTGATCACTCTCCATCAACTTTACCTTAGACACCCACTGAGATCCAGGACAAGTCTGCAATGGATTTAGGAGCTGGCCTTAGTGAGGTGTCACAGACTCAGATTTTTAGGGTATGAAACCCTATTTTGCCCTTCTTCTTGATACTGAGAGAAATAGGACCCCAAAAGGTGTGAGGACAAGCCTTACATGTCATCTTTCAGGTAGTGGATAATGCAAAGAATGGTTCTAACAGGGAGAGTTGCAGCTACCAAAATTAAAAATACCTGCTGAAACTTAGTAACAATAGATGTTGGCAGCAGAAATTCAGAGACTCCATTTATGAGGCAACATGGTTCTAATGAGCAGCTGAGCAGATGGAGATCTGAAAGGTACATGGAGCCAAAAAAGCTTGGAGGGACTCTGCCTGTGCATTAAAGGCCAGAGTGAGGGTACAATGGCAGACAGAGATTCATAGCCAAAAGTAATAATCTAGGCTCTGAGATTATATCAATCCCAGGGGATCCCTAAATTACTAGACTTCCTCCACTTGGTCAGATTTGCTGATAGATATTAACTCTCATGAATTTTCAAGAATTTTTAACGTACCTCCCTCTCCCTGTTCAAACACAACATACACCTTAAAGGAAGGACAAAAGAGCACATTAAAAGTTCGTGGATGAAATGCTGCTGTAGGTTCTATAGTCAAATAGATCTGAGTTCAAATCCTGGCTCTATCACTAAGCTATCTGACTATGGGCAAGCAATTCAACTTCTCTGAGCCTCAAATGCCTCATCTACCACAAAAGGTCATCTTTTGAGGAGGAAATGAGACAAAAAAACACAAAGTACCTAGTACATGGTACACACTAACACAGTAGGTATCATTATGGTTTGCTGTTAGTGTCTGGCACACAGTAGGTGCTCAATAAGTATTGATGGAATCTTGTTACCAAGATTTATGTAGTGATTTTAAAAAATGAAACAGGATGCAGTTTCCCAGTGCACTGGATGTGAAGAATGGCTTCTAGGGGAGGAGAGAAAAGCCTAAAATTGTCATGGAGGAATCAAAGATAAACCTCCTGGTCCACTACCGGCGGAGTGATAGACAGTAAGAAGCCCAAACTTCACCTGCATGCAGCCTCCTTATGTAGTAGCCCTCACTTGTAACCCCACAACTCTACAATAAAAAATAAATTTTAAAAAAGTTAAGTCTCCCCACCTCCCTCCAAACATCCCCCTGCTTCAGAGCTTCCTCTCTTTCCACGCAAAAGATGGCATTTGAAAGAATCTTGTCTTAACGGAGTAAAGAATTATTATCAACCAACAATCTAAGTCCAAATTAAAATAAATGCACCAAGTGCAGGATTCTCTCCACCAGTCTGGACTCTAAAAACAAAAAGCGTTTTACTATGAAATTCACAATTGGCAACGTCTTTTATTTCTTGGATTCAGATCCTCATAAATAAGGGATGTTGTCCCCATCCAAGTCTTCCATCGCCATCGTCACGATCACAGAACAACTTTGTTTCCCTGGACATCAACACAATACACATCATTGTATGCCCAAGCCATCTTCCCCTCCCTCCTTACCCATGCCCCTCAATAACTAGGAACAAGACTAGCAGCACACCTGCTGGTCAAGGGATACACATATATGTTGGGGAAGAAGAGGAGGAGGCTGACTGATTGGGTTAGCCAACTACTAATGAATGATGCCAATAGCCCAAACCATTGAAACCCATTTAACATGTTTTTTCCACAAAGCCAGAGGTAATTGCTGCCCGAGATGAAAATACTCATTTAACATTCAATCTTTGCAATTTTTTTTTGACAAAATAAGAACTGCTTATTCATCTCCCCTGACCCTGGTCTTCTCGCCTCTTGTCCTTTAGGTAAGTTTCACTTAATTTTCAAAGACTAATGGTAGACAGCTGCTGGCTCAAAACAGTCAAGAGACGTGACAGCCAACAGTTTCAAGGACAAGAAAAACAGCAGGTCATGACGTGACACCAAACTAATGATTCTCATGATGTCTAGCAGCCTTTACCCTAAATGTATATGATTAAAATAAGAACCTGATGTACCACAGCCCCGGATTCTTTCATTATGAGCGGATCACACGACCTGAGGGCTTTGCAAACTGTGGGAAGTGGTGGAGGGGTCTAGGAGAGGCTGAAGGAGAAGGTTCTCAAAGCTCTGAGTCAGTGCCCAGCTATGTGGGGGATTCCATTCATGCCCTTGGGGGTTAGTAAAGCAGAAAAGACAACCCGTTCTGGCCCCTGATGATAAACAAGGGAAAGAACCCAAAACTCTGCAAGATTTTGATGGATAAAACAAGCCCTGAAAAGAACTACCTCAAAGAGTTGAAAAGTTCAAAATCAAGGCACTATTAAGAGGAACGTATGGACAAGGCTAAAGCTATGACTTGGCTCATAGTCTCCCCTTCAGAGTTCTCCATCTCCCCACGCCCTCATTTGATTTAGGCTCATGTTGAAGGGTGTAAACACTCCCTAACCAATGGGAAGGAAAACTCAGCTTAAGGTTAGAAATTGGTTGTAGACAATTCACATGTGGATAATGAAGAGTTGATTGCGGTCCCTGAGGCATCCTGGACAATCATCAGCAATTTGAAAATACATCCTGTAAACTTGTATTTAAGGTGCAATGGGAGTTGCAAAGTAGTGGTGTGTAAAATACGGTTCCTGCCTATAGGGAGGTTATAATCTCATTAGGAAAACAGGTCATGTGAAATATCGAGAGGGCAAAAAAATAAGACGAAGACAATTTGGCTCTGACTCATTGATACAAAAAAAGCAATTGGCATAGTGGGGGGAGCGGAGATTGGTTTCTCTGCTACCTGCAAGTGGGCATTTTCAGCATCCACTCTTGCTGTTATGTGGGAGGATTCCCTCGCTGTGTGTGACTTGGAGCACAGGCACACAACTCAGGCTCAGCCAGCCAAACGCTCCCATCTGTTTCTGTATCTGGACCTATTGATGCAAAAACTCAGAACAATTAGGCTCACTCCCAATGTCTACAGCAGGATTCTTCAATGGCTGTGATGTCCTGGCCTTACTGCCTTTGTCCAAAGATAATCCCGGTGCTTCCTGCTTCTAAGCCCCTGGACTTGATTTGGTTCCAGTCTGCTTGCTGGTTCTCCAAACTGCTGCTGATTCTCTGAGTCCTTGACTGTGGCTTCTTAAGCTGGTTTGTGTTGCCTTTCGGTCAAAAATACTGGCTTTTGAGGCAGTATAGAAAACTACCAGTTTATAGAAAACTACCTGGTTTCTATTGTATCGTTAAGAGCTTTTAAAAATAAGAACTATACTTATTCTCTCAACACTGATAGCTCCCCAGGAAGGGCATATTTAATCTGTTTTTTATCAAATTATGAGTATCCTTGTTGTGTGTGTGTATATAGTAAATGTACATTTTTGTATTGTGGAAAAAATTAAATTGCACTTCTGCTGTAATTTTTCAGAGCCTGTGGCAAGTCACTTAGCCACCCTGAGCCTCAGTTGCCTCACTTGCAAACAGAGATAATAATTTCTATCTCATTGGACTCCTGTTGAAAACTCACTGAGACATTATATTGAAAAATAATAGTCTTTTCAACAAATGGCACTGGAACAATGGGATATTCACATGCAAAAGAATGAAGCTGGACCCCTTCCTACCTCATACCATATCCAAAACTCACTTTGAAATGGATCATAGGTATAAATGTAAAAGAAAAGCTAAAGTTATAAAACTTCTAGGAGAGTCTCATGGGAGCATAATCACCTTGCATTAAGCTAAAGATTTAGAGATAACAACAAAACACCAACTACAAAAGAAAAAAGAAGATAAATTGGACTTCATTAAAAGGAAAAATCTTGTGTGTCAAAGGACGCTATCAATAAAGTGAAAGGACAAGCTATAGAATGGGAGAATATATTTGTAAATCATATATCTGATGAAGATCTAGTATCCAGAATATACTGGGTGTTGGGAGAATGAGAGTGGCTGCCAATGGGAATAAGTTTCCTTTTGGGGGTGATCAAGTGTTATAAAATTAAATATGGCTGCAAAACCCTGTGAATAGAATAACAACCACTGAATTACATATTTTTAGTGGTATGTGAATGACACCTCAATAAAGTTATTAAAAATTTAAATGCGAGTGTAATCACTGCACACATAATACATATGTTTTAAATATGCATATTATACAAATAAACCTATGTTAAGCCTTCTCATATAGTAAGAGCTTAAAATCTTACATATGCTTTGTGATATTTTCCAAAGTTTCAACAAAGAATTATTGTTCTAAAAGGCCTTATAAATAGAAAAACATTACATACTTAAATAGTATAAATTTGCCCACAGATGGTTTTATGAAGAGAGTTATCTCCAAAGTCAGGACACCCGCAAAGATATATTAAAAAGTTCACTGGACTAAACCTTGTGTATGAGTTAGCTTTGCACATGTTTCTTTTGTTGTGATCCTTTCTATGAAATTAGGAGGAGATGTACCTCTGTCAATTTCAGTTCAAGACGGTAGTCAAATGTTTAATCTAATTTGCAGATTTAACATGGAGATTTGCACCTTTGCTCATAAGCTGTTTGAGCTTTCATTGGCACCTTCTGGTTGGATTCCTCCTAGGTGAAGAAAAGCTGAGTGATTGGTATCACTAAGCCCCACCCATATGCTTACAGGCTTGCAAAAAAATTCTAGTCTAGACAATAATTAAAGTCAGAAATGTAACTTAATTGAAGCATGTCTTTCCTGAGGCCCTGGAGGCCATTCCTCGGTACTCACTACCAACAGTGTTTATGCAGTTCTGGGGGTGCCTTTGGGGATAACCTCTTGGGTACAATCTCTTAGAGCACGTGTAAGAAGCAATAAGAGTTGATAAAAGAGATGAAAGAGGGATATTTCCCTAAATGTGTAAGGACAAATGTCGAGGTTCACTGTGATGTAATCAGGAAACTGAAATTGAACTTGATCAGTTAGGAACCTAGTAGGCCTGGCACGGTGGCTCACGCCTTTAATCCTAGCACTTTGGGAGGTCAGGGTAAGAGGATTGCCTGAGCTCGTGGGTTCGAGACCAGCCCGGGCAACTTGGCGAGACCTTATTTCTATAATATATCAAAAAATTAGCTGGGAATGGTGGTGCATGCCTGTAGCTGCAGCTACTTGGAAGGCTGAGGCAGAAGGATCGCCTGAACCCAGCAGGTCGAGGCTGCGGTGGCCTTGAGCGTACCACTGCACTCCAACCTGGGCAATAGAGTAAGACTCTAACTAAAAACAAAAAAACAAAAGAAAAGAAAAGAAAAGAAACTTAGTAAACTCTTAGACAGAATGTGCCCTAGAAAACACAAACTACCAACCTGAGAAGCTTTGTTGGCCTTCAGACATATATTAGTTAGCTTATAAAAGGCTTTTTAAAAAATTAATAATAGCAGCCGGGCTCGGTGGCTCAGCCTCTAATTCCATGCCTTTGCGAGGCTGAGGTGAGTGTATTGCCTGAGCCCACGGGTTCGAGACCCGCCTGGGCAGCAAGACCTCATCTCTACAAGAAATCAAAAAATCAGTCGGGCGTGGTAGCGCATGCCTGTAATTCCGGCTACTCGGAAGGCTGAGGCGGAAGGATCGCCGGAGCCCAGCAGGCGAGACTGCAGTGGCCGGGAGCGGCCACTGCACTCCAGTCTGGGCGACCGAGTGAGACTCCAACTCAAAAAAAAGAAAAAAATTAATAATAGCATTTAAAATGGGGAGATTTTGCCAAAAAATCGAATTTTCAGCTTCTTCTAAATAATTGAAAAAAATACAAACACAAGACCAATTCCTTTTCGCAACAATTGCTGGTGCTGAGTAACAGCTACGCCCTTCAGATGTTTAATAGGACATGCACTCCAGTTACATATTTATGAATCCCTGTCATCTCTACCATAATGAGATCCAGTGGCAGCTCCATTTGTGATCATGCAGCTGACTTTTGTTTTTCTCACTCCTAGCAGGTTTCCGTGGCTTATATCACTTGCATGACCTTCGCAGCTAGCGCTTGGCCATGTCTTATCATTGTCTTTCCTTTATTTGGAATCCTCCTTTCTTTGTGTTTACTGGTAGTTCCTTGGTAGAAATGGATTGGGATTCAATCCTGGACTACCTTGTAAGCATTGTAACCTTCTGGGAAACTATAAGGGCATGGTATAGAAAATAACTGAGCACAGAATCTGTAAACTAAGATTCAGTTTCCACTAAAAACTAGAACCAACTTGGATTGTTTTTTAAAAAAAAAAAATTGGGTTCAGAGATCCCAGTCCCTCAATTTTCTAGTTTGAGATCTTCAGCAATGTACTTGTCTGTAGCTCTTTATCAGTAAAATATAAATATTTACCCAGCTTGCCTCACAGGATTATGGTAAAAACCAAAGAAGATATTTTAAGAAGGTGATTTAGACAGTTCATAGGATTAAATCAATAGGCAATAATGGTTGGCAAAATTATTGAATTACTTTGGATGAGTTACTGAAAAATCCACCTTACCAAAATTTCCAAATTCTCTCACTGAAAAAGCAAATAGTATAACAATGTGGTTTTCAATTTGCTTTTACCATTCACCCAGATCTGTGGGTTATTTACCAAGTGCATGAAAATGTTTTAAATGTGTTTATGACCTTTCTCCCTAACTATCCAGTCAACTATCTAAAAATGTGTCTGCAATAGTCTACAATGTCCACAATTACAGAAGTTTCCATATGCAGGAATGTTTTAATTTGCTTATGACATATTTCTCATTTGTACAATATATACTTTTAAAAACTCATATTAGTAGTTCTAACTATTGGCATTCTGATCTGTTACACCTGAGAAAGAATAAAGAAATTAAAATTAAAATTTGTCCTGAACATAAAAATAATAAATATCTGTTACAAATAATTTGTTTATGGCTATTATTATTGTAGGTATAGGCATACCTTGAAGATATTGTGAGTTTGGCTCCAGACCACCGCAATAAAGTGAATATCACAATAAATTGAGTCACACAAATTTTTTGATTCCCAATGTATGTAACAATTATGCTTGCACTATAATATATTTTAAGTGTAAAATAGTACAATGTCTAATAAAATAATGTTCATATCTTAATTTTAAAATATTTTCTTACTAAAAAATGCTAACGAGAGTGAGCCTTCAGCAAGTTGTAATCTTTTAGCTGGTGGAGGTTTTCCTCGACATTGATGGCTGCTGACTGATCAGGGTAGTGGTTGCTGAGGGCAGTTGGCTGTGGCAACTTCTTAAAATAAGACAACAGTGAAGTTTACTGCATTGATTGACTCTTCCCTTCATGAAAGACTCCTCTGTAGCATGCAGTGTCATTTGATAGCATTTTACCCATAGTAGAACCTCTTTGAAAACTGGAGTCAGTTCTCTCATATCCTGCTGGTGCTTTATCAAGTAAGTTTAAGTAATACTCTAAATTCTTTGCTGTCACTTCAATAATGCTCACAGTATCTTCACCATGTAAAGAAACCACTTTTTTTTACTTACCCATAAGAAATAACTCCTCATCTATTACATTTTATCATGAGATTACAGCAATTCAGTAACATCTTTGGGCCCCATTTCTAATTCTAGTTCTCACTTTTTCCACCACATCCGCAGTTACTTTCTCCACTGAGTCTTGAAACCCTCAAAGTCGTCCTTGAGATTAAAATCAACTTCTCCCAAACTCTTGTTAATGATGCTATTTTGACCCTCTTTCACGAATCATGAATGTTCTCAGGGGCATCTAGAATGGTGTATCCTTTTCAGAAGGTTTTCAGTTTTCTTTGTCCAGATCCATTTGAGGGATTACTGTCTACAGCAGCTATTGCTTTACAAAATGTATTTCTTAAATAATAAATCTTGAAAGTTAAAATGACTCCTTGATCCCTGGGCTGCAAAATGAATGTTGTGGTAGCAGGCATGAAAACCATATTAATCTTTTTGTATATTTCCATCAGAGCTCTTGGGTAACAAGTTGCATCGTCAATGAGCATTAATATTTTGAAAGAAATCTTTTTTTTTCTGAGCTATCGGTCCCAACAGTGGACTTGAAATATTCAGAAAAAACCATACTATAAACAGATGTGCTGTCATCCAAACTTTGTTGTTCCATTTCTAGAGCACAGGCAGAATAGATTTAACATAATTCTTAAGGGTCCTGGGATTTTGAGAATGGTAAATCAGTATTGGCTTCAACTTAAAGCCACCAGCTGCATTAAACTCTGACAAGAGAGTCAGCCTGTCCTTTGAAGTTTTGAAGCCAGGCATTGACTTCTCCTGCCGAGCTAGGAAAGTATTAGATTGTCTTCCAAAAGAAGGCTATTTTGTCTACATTAAAAATCTGATTTTTAGTGTAGCCACCTTCATCAATGATCTTACCTAGATCTTCTGGATAACTTGCTGCAGCTTCTCCATCACCCCTTATAACTTCATCTTGCACTTTTATGTTATGGAGATAGCTTCTTTCCTTAAACCTCACGAACCAATTTCTGCTAGCTTCAAACTCTGCTTTTGTAGCTTCCTCATCCTCACCTCTGTCTGACTTCAAAGAATCAAAGAGAGTCAGAGAGTTGCTCTGGATCTGGGTTTGGTCTAAGGGAATGTTGTGGCTGGTTTGATCTTCTATCCAGACCACTCAAACATCCTCTGTATCAGCAGTGGAGTTGTTTTGCTTTCTTATCATCATGTGTTCACTGAAGTAGCACTTTAGATTTCCTTCAGTAATATTTTTCTTTGCATTCACAACTTGGATAACTGGCACATGAAGCCTAGCTTTCGGCCAATCTTTGCTTTTGATATGCCTTCCTCACTGAGCTTAATTATTTCTAGCTCTTGATTTAAAGTGAACTATGTGCAACTCTTTCTTTCCTTGAACACTTTAGAGGCCATTATAGCGTTATTAATTGACCTAATTTTAATATTGTTTTGTCTCAGGGAATAGAGATCCCTGAGCGGAGGGAGAGAGATGAGAAAACAACTGGTCAGTGGATCAGTCAGAGTGCCCTCCACATTTAACCTTTAAGTTCATTGTTTTATATGGGCATGGTTCTTGGCACCCCAAAACAATCACAACAGTAACATTAAAAAAGTCACTGATCACAGATCACTATAACAGATAAAATAATAATGATAATAATAAAAGTTTGAAATATTGTGAGAATTACCAAGATGTGACACAGAGACATGAAGTGAACACATGCGTTGGGAAAATGATGCCGATAGACTTACTCAATGAAGATTGCCATAAACCTTCTACCTGTAAAAACCACAATGTCTATGAAGAGCGAGAAAGCAAAGTGCAATCAAGTGGGGTATGCCTCTATTTATTGCAGATAGATAATGCCAATATTTGATGCATTTCTTTCCTGTCTTTTTTCTATGTAAATGGCTTTTAAAATTAAGACCATTTAACTGGCTTTTTTCAAAATCACTATTCTAAATGGTTGTGCAGCATTTCATCTTATGGATATAACATCTTATTTCTTTGATTCACAATGGTTGATGGTAAATGGCGATTCACGGTGGTGAATGTTGAAGCTGTGTTTTACTGATTATAATAGTAATATTCATGAGATAAAAACAAATTCAGCAAGATGAAAATGTAAAATAAAGGAAGCAAAAATCAGTTTCTCATTTGAATGAAAGCACTTTCTAACTTGTGTCTGTACACAGATGCGTGTATGTAGAGGAAGACATCTTTAAAATGAGTTCCTACTTCACTTGTTTTTAGCCTACGCTTTCCTCTTACTATTTCATCGTCATTATGCTAATCAGCTAGATCTATACTTGTTTTTAATGGCTGCAGAGTATTCCATTGCCTGGCTGCTCTGTAATTTATTTAACAATCACCTACTGATGGACTTTGGATTATTTTCAGTTTTCACTAGCATTAGTATGACTATAAGCATCCTTATGCATTCTCTATGTAGACTTGCGGATTATTTCTTTAAAATACACTATTAGAATTCTATTGCTGAGTCAAAAGGATGCTCTTTCTCTCCCCAAATTGTCTCCCCCACAAATTTGTCCCAATTTCGTTCCTCTCGGGTGTGAATCACAGTACCTAATTTTCACTCCTTGCCCATGATGGTTGTTTAATCTTTGCTAATGATAGGTAAAATAATGACATCTCATTATTTCTATTTGCATTATTTTAATTTCTAATGAGACTAAACATCTGTTCAAATGTTTCTAGGGCATTTACATTTCTTCTTGGTGAATTGTATTCCATTTCCTCTAACCACTTTCTATTGGGATAGTAATCTTTCTCTTGTGGAGTGATAAGAACTCTCTCTAGTCCCTAATTTATCTGACCATTTTTCTATTGATGGATGGCGATTTTTCATATCTTACTCTTAAAAATAAGATTGTAATTTAATAATTTTATAAGTAGATATTTATACATAGCATGCCATATTTCGTTCTCATAGATTAACTTAGAATAAAATCACTTAAAATACTCTAAATCTGTTGAATTTAGAGTCTATCATACTCAGCGACCTATCACAGAAACAAAGAACAAAGTACCATATGTTCTCACTCATAAGCGGACCTTGAACAATTATCATAATACTATAAGAAAGGGATTGGCAGTAGTGGGAAACTGCCAGGGGAGGGGGAAGGGTGGGATTGGCAGTTGAGGGAAACTGCCAGGGGAGGGGGGCACCCCTCATCAACAAGGGTACCTGCATAATGAACATTTGTATACCTAACCCTGAATTGTACCCCCAAAAACATAAAAAGAGAAGAAGAAAATCTATACCAATTGACACTTTCAACATTAAATTATGAGCTTATCTCATAGCCACCCACCTCAGGTCTGATCAGAGTATTTCAATGGGATGCAGAGAAAGACATAAAAAAGCATGTCCTGTAAGTCCCAGAAGGAGGCAATCCTGCCATAGGATCCCTTAAAAGCAGAGCAAAAGAGGAAGGATCTGAACAATATGGGAGAACTGAAGTGAAGAGACATACAATCTTTATTTCCTTTAAAATTTGGCCAAAACATAGGCCCTTTATGGCTCACTGAAAATATGTAATTGCTGCAACTTTAAGATTAAAAACCTAATTACCACATTTAATCTCTTACTCTACCATATTCCACCAACCAAGTCCAGTTATCTGTTGTGCTAATACCCTCTTCTCTGAAATGTTAAATTCCAGTGAGATTAAGAAAATGAGAATACAGCCCAAATGTTGGACTCCCTCCTGGAGATGATGTGATAGTAGCAACCTCTGAAACTAGGGCTGATGACATCATCCTGAGTCATGGAAGCTCTAAACATCAGACAGTCTCTCTTTCTCTTTCCCCTCATCCCTTTCTACATCCATCTCTGCTGATCTATCTTATAGAATGTCTGATGTATCTGTCACACCCTATCCACACCCACCCACAACATTGGTTTGGGTCCTCCTCGGTCTCAGATAGGATCATTGCCATAGCTTACTAACTGCTAACCCCAGGCTCTCTTCTACTCATACCTTGACAGGTCTGCAGCACTGTCCTTATTAAAGCCCTTGCCGACTTCCAATTGCCAACAGGACAAAGATGTTTCAAAGGTATATTTATCAAAGCAGGAGAATAGTACATATTTAACATTTTGTTTGCTTGATTCACAATTTTAAAATATTTGTTATATGGCATGTGGCCCTCTATTTGCATTCTTGCCTCATGCTTGAAAATTGGTAAGGGTGACTGAATTCTGATGGGTCCAATTACTCTGGTTTCTTTCCTTAGGCTTAAAAAACACATTTATTGAGATCCATTTCATATATACTAAAATTTTCTTTTCAAAGAGAACAAGTCAATAGTTTTGATATATTCATAGAGTTGTGCAATCATCACTACTAGCTAACTCTAGAATATGTTATCACCCAAAAAAGAAAGTTCATACTCATTACTGATTACTCCTCAATATTCCTTTTTCCTAGCCCTTAACAAACACTATCTACTTTCTGTGTCTATGGATTTGCTTATTCTGAACATTTTACATGGAATTATCAATATGTGACTTTTTAAGTCTGTTTTTTTTTTAACGTAGCAAATGTTTTCAAAGTTTATCTATGTGTTAGCATGTACCAATACTTTGTTCCTTTAAATAGCCAGATAATATTCTAATGTATGAATACACCATAGTTTGTCTATTCATCAATTGAGACATTTGGATTTTTTCCATTTTTGAGCAAGTATGCATAATGCTGCTATGAACATTTATGTACAAGTTTTGTGTTGACATACATTTATGATTCTCTTGGGTCTATATTCAAGATAATGGACTTGCTGGATCATATGTGAACTATGTTGGGCATTTTGAGAAATTGTCAAACTCTTTAAAAACTCTTTCAAAAGCTCTACCATTTTATATTACCATCAGCAATATATGAGGATTCTAATTTCTTCACATCCTTGCTAACATTTGTTATTGTTCATCTTGTTTTATCATAGCTATATCAGTGAGTACAAAATGATATCTCATTTGGTTTTTATTTGAATTTATCTAATAACCAAAAATGTTGAGCACATTTCCACAAGCTTATTGGCCATGTGTATATCTTCTTTAGAGAAATTACTCTTTGAAATATTTGGCCAGTTTTAAACTAGATTCCTTGTCTTTTTATGGTTGAGTTATAAAAGTTCTTTATAAGTTCTAGTTAAATAATACTCCCTTGTATCATGTTTATCCTACTTGAAGTTCATTGAGCTTCTTGGATATATAGATTTATCTCTTTCATCAAATGTGGAATGTCTTCAGCTATTATTTCTTCAAATATTCTTTCTGCCCCTTCTTATCTTTCCTCTTTCACAGACTCCCATAATGTGTATGCTGGTATGCTTCATAATAATTGACCCAGGGAAAAGAATCTTTGCACTGAATACATTCTGAGTCAGGTCAAATAAAGACAAGAACTAAGAGAGGGGGTTTGGAAGGAGCTGACAGTTAGGTCAAATCATGAAAATTTTCTGAGAATAAAGATTTGTCCCTTCCAGTGGCTGGTAGGCTACTAGTTCTCACAGCTACTGTAATTACAAAATTGTTGGTTTTTAAGCTAGGAAGAGGGGAATGGGAGCAGGGAAAGTTAAATGCTATAAAACTCACTGCTCTTACTGAGATTCAGCCAATTTTTTCCCTGAATAAATGCTCCCCAGATTGTTGCAAATCTTTGTTGATTTTTCTGAGTCCCAGAAACTTTGATTTTGACCACTTTTGTCACTGTTTCTTTGCTTTTATAGAGAAGTAGAATTTCAGACGTCCTTGCCACCATTTCAGAAGTATTTTTCCCCTTGATATCTTTAGGTACTAGGAACAAGGTATTAACAAGGTGGTTGATTTCATTATGCATATTATTGTTAAGTAATATTTCTTGAGTCCCCATCCCTTGCCAGGGGCTCTTTCTTCAGAGGTTTTGTTGTTGTTGTTGTTATTTAAAACTTAAAACTAAATTCTCAACTTATTTTCTGTTATCAAATGACAAGTTACTATTATTACCAAACATCACTGTGTTTAATAAAGATCATGTTAAGTGAAATTTCAAACAAACAGATCCAAAGACCTGAAAATTTTAATCAAATATATAGCATGAGTGGAAGATTGTCCAATTAAAAGAAAAATATTCTATCATCTAGAATTTTTGTCCTGAGAGCAACTTCTTGATACTCTTAATTACTGCAGGTCTAGTTCTCTCCTAGCCTTTCTATACACTCATCTATGGACCCACAGATTCATGGCTGATATTCAGCAACATTCAACAGTGAGGACGAGTGCCCTGTACTGATATCAAAGTCTAAATGATTAGATTGTACTTTGCTAAGGCACAAAATAGATTAATACAATAGATTAACCAGTCACTAGAATGAAAACAAGGACAGGAAAATTTTAGGTAAATGGACAACAACCAGAAAGATGAATTATATGTGGAATTATAACTTCAGTTAAGAACTCAAACCTGGGTTTTAGAAAGTCATGGGATTAAATATGGCTCTGTCATTTACCAGCTCTGTGTCTTGGGGAAGCCACTTTACCATGCAAAGCCTCTATATCCTCTCTGTAAATAGAAATAATGCCCACTCCATCAGGAATGGCAAATTAAATTGAAGAATCAGTGAATAGCATGTAATAGAGTGGAGGGCCTATAATATCCTCTTAGTAAATGATAGTGTTTGGTGTAACCTGAATACTCCTATCATTAAGCAGATCAACTAACTGCATCTACATGAATACCTATAGTTCAATTTTGTGAAACAAAGTATATTTCGAAGGTGAGACTATTGCCTATAAACAGTATCCCATTTCCCACCAGGCTGTCTCATATACACAAATTTCCTCGTGTGTACCACGTGCTGCCTTCCTATGAATCACAGACTTCCAGGAAATATGTCATTCATTCATGCATGCACTTATAGCATCCACACACATTCCATGTGCCAGGCAATAATCTTAGAAAGTGGGGGGTGATGAATAAACAGACAATGTCCCTACCCTCAAGGAGATTATCTCCCAACAGAGGATACAAGCAGATCATGGGACTCCATTTCAACATTGGAGACTAAAGAAACCAAGATTGCAAGATCTTAAGTCAGGCATTTCCCTGATTCTCTTGGGACCCATCTTTCATCCTGTAGACTCCGATTAGTGGGAGTTGAAAGTCAGAGTGTGGAGGAATCTGCAACAACTACAGCAAAGGCCCCAGTATCCTGTCTCTATTCCCACATGTTTCAAGAAACAGACATACTTGTTTTGGTGGAGATGACAGCAGAGACAGAGTGACCCTGAAGCTAGCCGGTATGGCATCAGTGCTACGGTTTGAATATTTGTCCCCTTTAAAACTCATGATGAAATGTAATCCCCCATATGGCAGAACTGAGCAGTTAATGGATCAATGGATTAAATGGTTAATTGGTTAATGGATTCATGGGTTCTCATGCAGGGTGGGACTGCTGACTTTATAAGAAGAAGAGAGACCTGAACTAGCAAACTCAGCCTCTTTGGGACGCTGCAGAGTGTCCCCACCAGTGAGACAGCTCTTCCCAGATGCAGTCCCTCAACCTTAGACTTCCCAGCATCCGTAGCTGTAAGCAATTTGTAAATAAATTTATTTTCTTTGTGAATTACTGAGTTGCAGGTACTCTGTTATGAGCAACAGAAAATGGATTGAGGCAATCAGCTTCTTGAGTCCCGGCCATGTGACAGTAACAGAGACACAATGGTAGATATTCTGACAAGTTTTAAGCATTTCTCTTGGAAGTTCTGCCTCTTCTCCTATTCCTCCTAAAATATTTAACATGCCTCCTAAAATGAGCACAAAATCTCTTTCTGCTTAAACCAGCTGAAATAGACTATATGTTATCTGTTACTGAATCCTGACCAATACAGAGAAACAAATAAGAAGATGAAGAAATAAATAAATAAGATAAGTATTGATTGTAATGAGTGCTATAAAGAAAGAGTGATATGAGAGAAGATTTTTCAAGATGCCATTTTTTCAAAGACCTCTTTGAAAAAGTGAATTTAAATAGAGATTTAAAGGAAAAAAGAAGCTAAGTGAAGAATTAGGGGGAAAGACTTCCAGGTAAAGTAAAATATCAGCAGCAAAGGCCTAAAGTGGGGAAGGTTCTTTGTATTCACTCCTAGGAGAGAGGACCATCTTTGGAGATTTGGGACAAATGGCACAAGATAGGACTGGGAAACTAAGCAGGAACCAGAACTCTTCCACATGTCATCCAGGAACTTGTAGCAGTCTGCAAACTATTTGTTCCAGATCCATAATGAGATAAGTTCAAAAATTAAGAGAAACTATTTAGAAATTCTGTACCAATTGGACACACCACAATATTCAAGCAACATTTCTATTATAATTTATAAAACAATCAGTCCATAACAGATTAGAAATTTAAAAATCAAAAGAAAAGTGATTCACCACCACAGATCATTTATGAAGCATTTTTCTCTATGTCTAGCCTCTCAAACTTTTCCCATAAAGGACCAGATAGTAAATGTTGTAGGACCAGAAAGTCAATTGATTCAGGAAAATTGACTCAGAAAGTGGAGCTATTGGGTCTCTGTTGCAACTACTCATCCCCGCTGTGGTAACTCAGAAGCAGTCATAGACAATATGTAGCCAAATAGGTGTGGCTGTCTTTCAATAAAACTTTATTTACAAAAACACACTGTGGCAGATTTTGATCTGTGATCTGTAATTTGTCAACCTCTGCTCTAGGCCACAGGAAGGAGATTGGATTTGACTTTAAAGGCAATAAAACTACCTGCTTAATTGAAGCCATCCCTTACTCTTGATCCCATCACACCATTGTCTGCACATTTTTTTTTTTTTTTTTTTTTGAGTTGGAGTCTCACTCTGTCACCTAGACTGGAGTACAGTGGCCACTCCCGGCCACCGCAGCCTCGACCTGCTGGGCTCCGGCGATCCTTCCGCCTTAGCCTTCCAAGTAGCTGGAGCTACAGGCATGCGCTACCACGCCCGGCTGATTTTTTGATTTATTGTAGAGATGAGGTCTCGCTGCCGCGGGCTCAGGCAATCCACTCACCTCAGCCTCCCAAAGGCGCGGGATTACAGGCTGAGCCACCGAGCCCGGCTTGTCTGCACATATTTATAACATCTTTGTACCATTGACTCTAATTCAGAAAGGACATTGGCTCTCCTCTCAGCTCTAATTCAGTGCTCCCTTTATAGCAATCTTGGCAGGTGAAGTTCCTGCCTTAAGATTTGTGTCCAAAGGCAAAGTCGACTTTGTCTCTTACCTGCACCCCTAAGAAATGATGATGACACCATTTATCCTGCATTAACCTGATGGTCCACCCAAAACTCAAGAGGTTACAGCCTCACATTTTCCAGGACTTAGCCAATCAAGCTTAGGTTCACATAGTCCTCTGGGTCATTAAGTCACCTCCACTACCCAGTTTTCTTTTTTGAGTTGGAGTCTCACTCTGTTGCCCAGGCTGGAGGGCAGTGGCACGCTCATGGCCACAGCAGCCTCGACCTGCTGGGCTCAGGCGATCCTTCCACCTCAGCCTTCCAAGTAGCTGGAACTACAGATACGCACTACCACATCCGGCTTATTTTTTGCTTTTGTTGTAGAGATGAGATCTCATCAAGTTGTCCAGGCTGGTCTCGATTCCCTGAGCTCAGACAATCCTCTCACCTAGGCCTCCCAAAATACTGGGATTACAGGCTTGAGCAACTGAGCCCAGCCCACTGTCCAGTGTTCTGAGGTATACCATCCCATTTTTCTTTTGTACAAAGTTGTATTTTTGTCTGAATGAACTTCTGTGGCCATCACCCGTCGCCCATCTCTGACCCTGTTGGTATGTCTGAAATGGTTGTACTACACAGGGAGGCCCACCACATATGTTGTTTCTTGTTTCTCTCTGAGCTCAGACATAGCCACAGGCAGGAAAGATTTCAGCATTCACACATCTCCATCCACACAGCACACATTTTCTACACACAAACCACCAGGCACACAGTACAACACCTATTCTCTCCCCACCCTGGAGCATAGACTACTCTGTGTGAGGAGATGGACTCTTCCCAGTAGGTCTCTCACACAGAGGATATAGAGCTGAGGCAGCTTTTTCTGAACTCTCTTTTATTTAAGGTTTCTTTCATTGACTCGGGACAGATTTAATGGGTAAAACTTTCCTGTTGCAAGTTCCCTTATAATATCCCCTTCTGGGCCTACCACCGTTTATCTTGGCAGCAGGTAGCTTGGAGAATTTTGGAAAGTCTCAGCTTGGCATAGCCTTAGAGCTACTGGCACATTAAAGATTAATAAAGTGCATTTAACTGAGCTCAGGACGCTGCAATGTGATCCTTCACCATGAAATGTGCAAGATTCTTTGTTTGCAGTGAACAAAATTGAAGCCAGAAAAGGCCTACCATGACAAGCTAACATAGGAAACAATCAAGAACTTTGTGTGTCTTTCATTGGTCAATTGATAGGCAGGAATCAATGCCCCTGCTCAGTCACACTCTCACTCAGCATTCTCAGGAGTCTAAGATGGGCATCAGAGTATGACCCATAGAGCTGAGTATTTACTGAACTTGCAGCACCACAGAGATAGTGCAACAGCCCCTGCCTCCTTAAAATATAAGAAAAGAATGATTTAGAAGGAATTCCCAAGTTAGCAGCCTCTCCAATGAAAGTCAGGATAAAGCAAGACATTTCCAAACATTTTGGCTTTGCTTTGGTGAACCCCAATGCCGGGGTTTGATTAAATATTAACCCAGAGGGAAAACACACACACACTCACACACACACACGCGTGCGCGCACTTAGAAGTGGGGCTGTCAGCAGAAGGAACCAGACAACATTTAAAATGAAAATAACAATCAAGCATGTACACCATAACTGTTGGTTCCAAGGAAGAATCGATCTCCAGACACCAGGACACACGGCAGAAAGTACTGGGCTAGATCAGCAGAAGCAAACATTTAAAAATGTACTATCCTGAACTCTGGAAAAACGCTCCCAGACTCCACGTGCTGGGTAATGCCTTGTGTCTATTTACACAGTGTGCATGATCCCTTCATGTCCTCCAGAAAAATCACAGGCAAACCCTGCACTCTGCAAATCAGAGCTCTAGACCAGAGCATTTGGCACATTAGGCACTCTCTTCTATACCAACAGCAACATTCAAGGAAAAAAAAAAATAAAGAAGAGAAAAGAAAAGAAAATTCTGTCCTTACCGAGAAGGCATAGCAGACTGGGACGTTGAATGTTTCACTTTAGCCCACTCATTGCTTTCTCTTTCATTCGATCAATGTTCTAATGCTATTGAGGAGAGTTCCTGGGGTTTTCGGATCTTCCTTCAAGAGTTTTAATCACTGGCTTCCCCAGGCCGGGTTTAACAAACACCGCTGTGTTCTGTCAACATTTGTATGCGGCACCACATTGGGCAACCAGCCAACACACAGAGTTTCAAGAGGCAAGGAGAGAAAACTGACACCCTAACAAACATGCTTCCCTCTTTTGTGTCTTTTAAGGTGGTGCTCAAAGTGTCATCTTTGATTCTGACGGGAGCTAAAGATAGCCTCTTTTATGACTTTTTCCACTGCCCCTGAATGAATGCCTTGCTGGGCTGCCTGAACTGGGTTCCGCAAAGTTTGTTTTTTGTCTCACCGCCCTGAAGTTCTCCGCACAATCGCATGGTTTGCCTCTCCACCAGCTGCACTTTAAATGTATTTTAATTGGCTGGAATGTCGAAAGAATCCATTTGGCAGTCGTTTACATGTGAAGCACGCCCAGGGCAGCTGAAAGAGGCCCCAGAAGCAGCCGATTACTTCATCAAAAGCCGCAGTTTGAATACCATTGACTCCTACATAACTACAGTGAACTCAATTCTATAGGCAAGAAGGAGTAATTAATAATTTACTGAGAAAATTCTTCATTCATCTAAACGCCAAAAAAGCAAAGGAAAAAAAATCCCTGCAGACACAACAGTTCTTCTGAAAGGCTTGATTTATAGCCGCCAGCTCTGCTCTTCACAAACATTGACTTTGTATAGCATTACAGGAGGGGTATAATGCATAATTCGGTTTGCCTGAAAAGTTAATTTAAGTAATTTTCCTTTTGAATGATCCCCTGAGATACATCGTTCTATTACCTCTTTATACATTAGCCATATGCTACAATAAATATTGTCAATACTTGTGGCATTTCCTCATTTTCTTTATTTTTCTTGGTTGGTTGCAATAATTAGTTTGTGACCTCCGCTAAATCCAGCCACAAATAAATTCACCCGGAGTCAAAGTGGATAATCATCACTACACAGAACTTGCAAGCCAAATTGAAGTTTAAAACACTCTGGATAAAAATGTCAGTTTGAACAAATTCTAACATCAAAGTGGGGAGGGGCATGTATACACACACACACACACACACACACACACACACACACAAGCATATATATCTCAAAAATAAAGTAATGATAAAACGAGTTATAAGATATATAAAAAAACGAATAAAGTAGTTTTCAAGTGTTTCTCTACCATCGCTTTGCTGAGAAGCATTTTCAATGGCATATGTAAATCAGGTTTACAGATTCAGAATCCCTGGGCATCTCAGGTAATCCTGAAGCTAGCCCTCATCAAGAACCTCTGGTTTAGTGTCAGTATAACTAGTAAGATCTCACCACCTCAGGGATGCCTCTCTATGGAAAATGTGAGGCAACAGACACTGTCAAATTTGTTTTAACACCTTTTCTTCACTTCAGTAAAATTGCCTGTGGTTCCTAACAAGGTGGCACAGGAGAAAGAAAGATGTATGCAAGTTGCTCGGGTGGATTTGTTGAGCCACTCAGGAACTAAAACCAGTATCCTGAGTGAACAGGTATCTTTAACAGGAAAGCAAAGGAGCAGAAGATTGGGAGAAAGGATCAGGGCCAGCTCCAGGACATGCAACCTGTACACTGACAGGGAACTCTATGCTCAGAAGGAAACTGCACTTGGATTAACGCTGTGCTCGCGTTCTTAACTTCTGAACAAGGCAGGGGGGCAGGGGTAGGAGTGTTTTCATTTTACATCAGGCCTGGCAAATTAGGCATCTGGTCTTGAGAGAGCAGTATATACCTAAACTGACTCAACACATGGTTGGAATTGAAATGCACTGGGAAGACCATACTAAGGGTGTGGGAGACAAATGCTTTCCCTGCTTTTGTCTTGCATAACGTTCTACTTTAGACTTCAGAGCCACTGAGAGGGATGAAGAGGGTGATTTAGAAAGGAGGATCTCTCCTGCAAACACAGGAGGTAGGAGTAATCTGGTGGGTTGTAATTGCTCTATCCTGAGCTGACAGTTCACTGTTTCCTGTGTGACTATGCTTCATCTGACTGGCTCACAGGTTTTTTCTTTCCCATAACAGTCAACTCCCAATTGTGTCATTCTATGGTAAGAAAGTTCCACATGCAACTATCTTCTATTAGATAATTATGCTAAAACCATAATTCATGGTTCAACATAGTTAAATTCAGCCTCAGACCTCAAAGGTACTGCTGCCTCGCTACGTAAGGTATGATAACTCTGAAGTTACTAGAGTGCCATGAAATTATTAGGCACTAGTCACTTTTCTACTCTCTTAGGTGTTCTCCCAAGACCTGCCCTTGTACCTGAATTTTGGCCTGCTCTGTCCTTTGCAGAAACCATACAAAAAAAAAAAAAAAAGAATCTTCCCTCTTAGAAGAGAATTTGGTCTCAGATGTGAAGTACTTTATGTTGCTGGTATCTTGTACCTGTTAGTGGGACTGCTAACATGCTCTGGCACTGGTACTCAACAAGTAAGAAAGATCAGCATTCTAAAAGTAGAATAGAATTTAGAGATCAGCTGACCCAAACTGTTATAATTTTTAAAAGGAAAATGGAGGTAAAATTAACAACTTCCCAGAAAGTCAATAAAACAATGCATCCAGATTACATGCTTCCTTTTTCTATACATGTTTCCACTTTGAACTGCCCAAGTGGTTTCCCATAGTGACTAGCCTATGGACTCCTAGGTATTTTCCTGGTTCCAGTCTGCTTTTACATCTCCATATGTACTTCAAGTGCCCAAGGTCTAAGTCTTTGTCTTACCCTTATAAACTACTTTCATGAATGGCACTGAGTAAGCTGCACCAAAAGGAAACCCAATGTTAGGACACAGCTTAGCCATCAGAGGAGCCAAAAACATCTAAAGAGATTTGGATCCCATGATATACATTTCCACTTACAGAGTATTAGTGTGCATCCTGGTAATCTTTCTACCCAGTAGAGGCAGGTCTAAGAAATAGAAAAGCCATCTTGTTTTAACTTTCTCCTAGAGCTTATAAGCTTGTGCTGCCCTTCTTTATCTCTGAATTATAGGCATTCATAGACCGGAGATTCCTTGTACTATGGTTGACCAATAGGAGAAAATGTAGGAGCATATATAGGTCATAAACACAAAGCAAGAAATCACGTTCTGGGAATGCAGAATGATCTGGTAGCTTCTGGAGTTTATAGACATGGCAAGGGTCAGAGCTAGGGAGGCAAAGTGAAGGGTTCTGCATAGGATTGGGAAGTTCTTGAAGCTTCAGAGAAACAAATCACATTTTTGATCCATGACTTTTGATCCTTGACTAGGCCTCAACTTCCTAGTAAGTAGCACAAAAACAACTACACTAATTATACCCACCATCCAAGATTAACACTGGAATGTGTATGACACACTCAATCCCAGAAGGCACTGGAGCCATGGGAGCTCAGAGTGTGCTCAGGGCCCACATGACAAATTTGATCAGCCAAGCGATAGGTCAGAATCCAAGAGGACAGATGGAGCGACAAAGTCCTGATTTCTGGCAAACCAGAAAATCCACACAAGACAAATGGCCAGATCACTGAGAAAACAGTCAAGAGCCCAGAATCCTTGATTCTTCAGGAAATAAAGGGGCAAATCAAGGCAAGCGTTTTTGTTTTGTTTTGGTTTTTGTAGAGAGGAATCCTTGCTATGTTGCTGAGGCTGGTCTTGAATGTCTGGCCTCAAGAGATCTGCCCACCTCAGATTCCCAAAATTCTGGGATTACAGGCATGAGCCATTGCACCCAGCCCAGAAAGTATTTAAAATATGCCAATGAAGGACTTTTGTACGGTGAAGCAGGAACCTTGGCTGAAATGTGGCCAGCCTGTGGCTTGTGGATATCGTTTGCTGAGGAATAAAAAAAACAGAAGGAAAGGCCACAACAGAACATTTGGTTTTTACACTCAATTACACTATCCTTTATTGGAGTCCATATTGAGTGCCAGATCCTGCTCAAGGTCATAGGGCTAGTGAGAAATATTCTCGGGATAGGGCAGGATATTAGTCTGCTAGGGCTGCCATAGCAAAATACCAAAAACAGGGGGGTGCTTAAACAACAGAAATGTATTATATTACAATTCTAGAGGCTATAAGTCTGAGATCAAGGTGTTAGCAGGTTTTTGAAGCCTCACTCCTTGGCTTGTAGAGAGTCAACTTTTCTCAGTGTCTTCACATGATCTTTCCATTAAGTGTTGCCCAAATCTCCTCTTCTCAATCCTTCTGACACTAGTCATACTGGATTAAGGCCCACCTCTATGATCTTATTATTTCTATAAAGACCCTATCTATAGATGCACTCACGTTTTGAGGTACTAGAGGTTAGGGCTTCAACATATGAATCTGAGGGGAAGGGCATGATTCAGCTCATAACAGGTAGTTTTCAGATCATCTTAGAACTAGCCAGTGTTTGTTTTTCTTACCAAATTGACAGACTCTGTGCTAAGTGCCTTAGAGCCATTTCTAATTTGCTCCAAAATCACCTTACTATTACTCATTTACAAGTGATATTAGATGGGGATACTCGGACTTAGAGAGTTTAAGAAATTTGCAGGAAGACTCAGAGAAGAGCCATTATGATTTCAGAGCCCAAGCTCTTAGCCTGACACTTAACAGCCTTTCTGGAAGCCAGGCATGTTGATATATCTAAGTAACATGATTCTCCTAATACCTAGTGCCCAGAATCTCCATCTAATACTCCATGAGATCCTAAAGCTTAGACAATTTATCAAGCATTTATTGAGCATTTACTGAATAGACCAAACTTCTTTTCCCACTGGTGATTTTGCCCAAGAAGTGGTAAGAACAGTCTGAGGGGTGTGGTACCGTGATCACTGTTTTGGAGAAAGCTGAGACCTAAGAAACTGGGCTAATGACATCATTTCTACTGGGGAGTTTCCCATGGCTGGAGGCTGATAGGAAAGTTTTAGGTTGATGTTCAGAACTCTGGAGCCAGAAAACCGTATCTCAGTTTCCAAAAGTGACAATACCCTAAGTCTTGTCATTTAGAACACACAAGAATCCCTGGGAAATAGAAGATCCGATGCGAGGAAGGGAGAGAAAGGAAAGGAAATAAGGAAGGAAAGAAAAGAAGAGAAGGAGACAAACAGGGTAAGAAGCATTTAGTAGGTATTATCTAGTATTATACTAGACACTACTTATATTGCCTTTTTTATTCCTCACAAAACGCTATGAGGTTAATAGTATTTGTCTTCATTTTGCAGGTTTATAAACTGAGGCTCATTTATGTCAAAACTTTTGCTCACATTGCCACAGCCAGAAATTGGCAGACTCAAGATTTAAACTCAACTCTATTTACATGTTCTTAAACCACCTGCCCTGCCTTCTGGCTCTAAACTAAGCAACAAGAAGCAAGCAAGAATCTTCATGTTAGCAGCTGAGTAGGCCATGCTGGATAAGGCAGTACCTCTAATGGCAGCCTCCTTTTTCCCACAAGCTTGGTGCTTATGGAGGTCAACGTCTCTGGGTGTGAAACCAGGACATTGATTGCAGAGTAGATTGGCTGCTGGTGAGGTAGTGCAATCTCATGTGAACTGAAATAAGAAAGGTCAGAGAGGCTGTCTGCTGATGGATGAGGGCACAGGCCTAGTTCTCTGATAACAAAATAAATAGGGTTTATTGATGGTGTTCACTTACTTTATGCAAATGATTCCTCCCATGTATTTTATTCTTTTGTTGCATGAGGGTTTGCTCTATCAGCTCCAACCACCAGGGAAAAATAAATCTTGCTGGCCATTCAGAAACCAGACTCCATATTCAGAACTAGATGAGACAGCCTTTTAGTGAAATCAGTGGCCTGCTGAACACCAGGGAATTCAGATGTTGTTTATCTAGTGAATAGATAAGGATTTATGGCAGAGAGAAAGAGAGAGAGAGCGAGAGAGAGAAATATTCTACATTGTATTTGTTTTCAGTAACAGTACTTTAAAGCACCAATATTTAAAGAGCTGCCATAAGATTAGGACTAAATCAACAACTGACTAATATATTGTAAAGCCACAGATGTTCACCACATATGATCATATGATGGTGGATGCTGAAAACAAATATATACTTACAACTTTCATTTTATCTTGACCACTGAAGAACTCACCAAAATAATGAACGATAAATAAAATAATTGCTAAGTGATTTTGAAACACATTTTTGGTAAGCAATTCTTCCTAGTTATTGTCACGAGGCGGATAAAAAGGAGTGCTTGTATCCTTCAAAGATTGGCTTACTGACTAGCTGAGAAGGCAGTTCAGTAGCGTGCTTGAGAGCTAACTGATGATAGTGCTTTCTGTGCAACAGGTCTTGTTCCAAGTTCTTTGGCTAGAATGACTCTGTGGAGTCAGATGCCTTTATTAGTCCCATTTTACAAGTGGATGAACTGAGTCACAGTTGCTTGTCTTCACTCACAGTGACCTAAGTGGAAGGGCCATCATTCAAACCCAAGCAGTCTAGCACCTAAATGCTGCCTACCTGGCCACTCATGATGACTGCACTGTCCTGGGCTATAAGAGCTGAGCAATTGTGCACACAGTTCCAGCTCCCTCTGGCTTGTCCTGCCCACTTTTCTGCTACTCTCTCCAACCGTTAAGGGCATCTTCTGTAATCTTCCACATAGGCCCATACAGATGCCCAGCTTTATAGAGATGTTTTAGAATTTGTTTGTTGGTTTTTTTGTTGTTTTGCCTGGGAAGATGTTTTGCTAAAGCATTTTATGCAAACTGATGTTCTGTCAAGGTTGAGTACCTTCAAAAACAAACTGATATTTGTTTTCTTGAAATTATAGATTTTGGGTTGGCATTTTTTGCCCATGGAACTTTCCTCAGCTATTCACTGATAGTGTTCATCTTGCCCAGAGACCAAGGAAAGGGAAAAGGACAGGGTTAGATGTAGCCATGTAAGGGAGGAGGAAGAGAAAAGTGACAGATTCTCAGCCTGAGTTTCTCTCAAGGCTTGTTCTCAGGTTGACCAGCTGCCCTACCCGTACCTTCATGATGTATCTATCTCCTTTTTAACAAAAAAAATAAACCCTTCCATTTAGGGAGAGGCAACAGTTTCTGGTGGAAAGATGGCAGTCCACACAGTAGACATACCTAAAGTCAGCCTATGCTTTGGCATTTACTAACTGTATGACATTGGGCAAGTGACTTAACCTTTCTGGGCTTCAGAGTCTGAAGATGCCTGGCTTACTAGTGATCCCTAATTTATGCTAATTCCTTTTCCCCTCATTATTATCCCTGGATTAAAGTTACTAACATGAAGGCAACTGGGACATTCTTATTCACAGACCTCAAATTTCTGGATTTGAAGACATTATAACCACACATTGAGGTTCCTGCTGACGTTATCTTTAGCTGCGTAAACAAAATTGGTTGCTAAGAAAGGTCTACTAATACTAAATAATATCATTTAGTTGTTATCTAGGGCTTCTAAATAAAATGAGGCTGCCTTTCCATTGCACCTGAAAGAAATCAGAAAGCATGTCCACTTATAAGTCAATTTGCTCACGGGACTTACCAGTATGATAAACCTTTAAACTGACATAATGATAAGAGTACATGTAATTATTTAATAGTTTCAATAATCCTTTCAAAGAGAAAAATGTATTCCATATTTTTTAAGCTGTAAAAACATTAGCACTTTTCTATGTATGGTTGCACTTGAAAAGTTAATCTTTCAAAGTCGCTGCATGTAAAGGGCATTTTTCTTATCCTCTCCATTGGCCATTTTTCAATGTCTTCCCTCCATTCTACTCCTGTCCTTTTTTATTAAATTATAGGAAAGGCATTTAGGAAAAGGAAACTAGGAAACTTCATGGCAAAAAAAAAAAAATTTTAATGTAAGTCTAGTACAGCTAAAACTAGTTTTTAACTATACAAATATGATAAGTTTAGGAGATAGCAATTTCAGGTCCAGCAAAGACATCTGGAAGAAATAAATAATGAAATGATTTTTTTATTTATCTGTTTTAACTCATTAATGACTTGAACACTGTATGATAAGAAGGAAAAATTTATAACAGCAATCGAGTACAGAGATCTGGCACAATGTGTGTAAAATGATGATCTGTGGGAACAAAAAAATGTTCAAAGAGAAAATCAATAAATGACCAAAAGGGAAGCCATTTACTTTGAAGGCTGAGATCAAAATAGTGAGAAGGTAATTAGAAGATATTTTTCTAGGGTTGAGTCCCTTTATTCTTCACCTTGAGAAGAACACTGACCCAAATATACATATGTAAGAAGCTTTTTATTTAATATTGAAAGAACACCTTGGAAATGAACAACGGAGATAACAAAGACTTTTGTCCCAAATATTGTAGAGTTCCTGGTTCAGTTAACCTGTGAAAAAATTATATCCACTTAGGAAAAAGGCAAGGTAGAACTATTAAAGGATCTGTACTCTGAAGTTTCAGATGCAATCGTGGAGTTCACTTAAAACCTACAAACTCAGTCCCAACTCCATGCCTCATGTCAGTCTTGTAGTTACTAGGTCCTCAAGCTATCCTTTGCTGCCTCTCTTTCTTTCCCTAACACGTTAGCCATGTTTCTCTTCACACATGCACACACACACACACACACACACACACACACACACACACACACACACACCATGCCAAACTCTCACAGTTACATTTGCACCAGGGATATAATTCCTTATTGCTCTAGCCCACAGTAAATTAGGTATCCTCTTTATCTGTCAGTAAGTGGAAAATAGTAGAAAACATGCCTTTTGCAAGGATTTTCTCATGAATGCATTTCATCTATTTACAGTTGGTTGTAAGCTTTTTAAGGGAAAGAGTTATGTACCTTTCAACTTTTGTACCTTGCAAAGAGGTGATCAACAGCACTCCACTGACCAGTAGATTGGTGCCCTTTCTGGCCTTGGCAGTCAGGCTAAAAACTCTTCCAACAAAAAGTAAACTGCCTGGATCAGTCTCTGCTGATACTATGGTCAAGAATACAACCATAAAAGATGCAACATGATAGACCATCAGAGATGCAGATGAGGGTTAGTCCCTTCATGGGATAGAGCCGGTGGCCTGATGCCAGTATGATGGGTGCCACTGTGCGATATTGGGCAAGTTTTTAAACTCTCTGTGCCTTGGTTTCTACGTTTGTAAAATGGAGATTGCAACAGCAATAATAGCCTACAATTATCAAATGGTACTTAAAGCTTTTGCAAAAAACAACTCATTTAATCTTCATCACAACACTCTGAGATAGGGTCTACTATTATTATACACATTTTACAGATTAAAAAACTGAGGTACAGAGAGGATAAATTTCTTGCCTACAGTCATAGAAAGTACCAGAACCAGAATTTTTTTTTTTTTTTTTTTTTTTTGAGTTGGAGTCTCACTCTGTCGCCCAGACTGGAGTGCAGTGGCCGCTCCCAGCCACCGCAGCCTCGACCTGCTGGGCGCCGGTGATCTTTCTGCCTCAGCCTTCCAAGTTGCTGGAACTACAGGCACGCTACCACGCCTGGCTAATTTTTTGATTTATTGTAGAGATGAGGTCTCACCAAGTTGCCCAGGTGGGTCTCGAACCCGCGGGCTCAGGCAATCCACTCACCTCAGCCTCCCAAAGGCGCGGGATTACAGGTTGAGCCACCAAGCCCAGCTCAGAGCCAGAATTTTAATCTAGGTGCTCTAGCTTCAGAGTCCATCCTATTAAGCACTGTGCTGAACTGCCTCTCTTCCATCATAAAAAGTAATATATACTGTCAGACTGCATTTACTAAGGAGAAAGAATTAATGTAAGTTATTGGGACGATAAAGGGAAGATACAACATATACCCAAATATCTCCATGTAGAATACGTTGCCTTGTTTGACAAAGCAAGAATTGAGGTTGTTGAAAGAATAAAATAATATAACTGCGTTAAATAGTCAGCACAGCACCCGACACCTAGTGTGAGCTCATTGAGTTTGGAGCCATTATTATCCATCATTATGATGATGGTGGTGTTCAATGCCTAGGAGTTAGGGCATCATTGACACCATTGTTGGTTCTTCTTCACTGTCACTGCTCTGCCTTACTCTTCCCAAATCTTCAGCTGGAATCAGGGAACAGGATGGATGGGTGGAAATATATCCCTTAAGAATGGGAGTAAGACGCAATAATGAGTCACCTCACATGACTTGATGCACACCTTAGCTTTACCCAAGAAACTCTAAGACCCAAACATATATACCACACTCCAGCCAAACTGGATTAGATTTTTTCCTAAACATCTTGTGCTTACCCAGTTCCTCTCCACTGCTCAGTCATGCCTTCTACCACAAAGGCTTTCTCTCCCTAATTCTCTGGTGTCTACCAATTCTTCCAAGCACCTTTCAAATTCTACTACATCCACAAATATTTTCCTCCCTGTGCTAAGTGAATCAATGCAGTCATTCATTTATTCATTCTGCAAATGTCCATTGACATCTATTCTACCAGGTGGCAGGCACCTTGAGAGGCACTGGAGATGATAAAACACAGAGAATTTCAGTCTCTGCCTTCAAGGGGAAAAGAAAATTAATAATTAAATGCCATGTATAAGTGCTGTGAATGGAACTTGAACAATATTGCCACTTGCTTCCTTTGTACTTCGTACTCTTTTCTTTGCATTTTTGTGGGACTCGGAATATTCTCTCTGCTATGACAGTTATCTGTGTTTCTGTTTTATACCCTGTCTAGCATGTAAGCTGATTGAGGCCAGGGAACATGTCTTCTGCTCTAGGATTCTCAGGGCAACCTCAAGCTCACAATCTCCCTAGATGACAAATAAATATTTTTTTCCTGTGTGGAACCCTGAATCCTGGCCGTGCAGTAGGTTATAACAGCACTCCATTTATAACAAGAACTCTGAGGAGTTCGTCATTAGGGAAAAACAAAAAGACGCTTCTTCATTGTCTTCTAGGGTTCTAGAAGTAACCAACAACCCCCAGCCATCCTGTAGTCATACTCAGATGCAGAGGGAGAAGCAAAAAGAGTCAGAGCTTTGGCTGCTCAAAAACCATTGCTGTAACAACATACAATCCCGCAGTGACATATGGTTCTTTATTACCGGGTCTTACAGCCCTGAGCAATTGTATCTGCCAAAGGGAGAATATTCACTTCAGAATTTGGGATGTAAATATTCAGTCCCTTGCGCTTTGCATGTCACAGCTAATGGTATATAAAGAATGATCCAAGAGAAGTATAAATAATCATCAGCCTCTACCATGAAAAGAGCAGTTCTGACTATAACCAGCCAAAAATGAAATAGTGCAAACTTCAAACTCAAATCAGGAGGTTATCATCTGTATCCACCTCAGAAAGAAAGTCTTACCGCCAGAGTACAGAATGAATTAAAAGAAAGAAAAATACTAGCCCATTTCTGCAGCTCCATTTCAGCCAACAAGATAGGCAGGCCCCAAATTACAAGTGGGTTGTATTTTTAAAGTCTTTCATATGATGAATTTCAGGATCCAATTTCTAGCAGAACAATAATGGTTGTTCATTTCTAGGAATCAATTTTCCATAAGAGATCTAAGCATCCTTGAGAGTGTTTCAATGGGAAATTGGGATTCCAGTTCCGATTATAGAACATAGAAATAGGAGGACAGTCTGGAAGGATTGATTTGGCTCCTCAGAGTGAGTATTCTAAGTGTTCCCTTCTGTGGCAGATTGCAAAAATGACCACAAAGACCTCCTATTCTTATATACATGTCTCTTTGCAATGTGACTTACTAGCTCTGCCTAAGGCAGAGTGGTAGAGTCAATATTGTCTCCCCTTGAATCAAGAAGTGCAGTATGTCTTTACCTCTTGAATTTGGGCTTAGCCATCATGACTTGCTTTGGCCAACGGGACAGTAGAAAATACAGTACAAATACTTGAAAAATATTTGTGCATTGGGATGTGCCTTCTCCAGCTGCTCTTGGGCACCCTGTATGGCCAAGTCTCAGCCAAATGAGATCCAGCCAACAGCAAGACATGTGAGTGAGTTTATCCTAGACCATGGAGCTATAGTCAAGCCACCAACTAGCTGCCAAGATCAGCTGAGCATTCCAAGACCAGAAGAAATGGACACTGACCCATAGAATCATAGGAAATTCAAAATATTTATTTTGGCACTAGCTTCTGGTGACATTTTATGTCACAAAAACTAATTTGTATATTTTCACCCCATGCTACCTGTTCTATATAAATCGCTCCTCAGGGTCTACATTTTGGGGAAGCAGACAACCTTCCCAGAACTTGGTTAAGTTAAACCCAAAATTCACAGTGTTCCTGGGGGTGACAGTTGCAGATGGAATAGAATGGGGAGAGTTGGGACTCTGGCCATTTTTAAAAGAGACCAATCTTCTGCTTTGTCTTGAGCAACAGCCATGTTAGCATTGATGACAGGCCATGGGCACCAAGGCAAATAATAAGAGCAGAAGAAGCCAAAACCAAGCTTCTCTAACAGCTCTGGGAATTCCAGAGTGAAAGCTTTGCATGGCATGGTTTGTGTTTCCCAAGCCAAACCATTTAAATCCATTCCAGCATCGAATAAACTCCCTCTACATCTACAAAAGAGGTCACCGATCATATAAACAGGAGCCCAGAGTAGGGTCCACACACTAGAAAGGAGAGGTGTTGGTAGGGATGTTAAATGAGCCCACGGCCCTACCTGCCACTTAACTAATTCCTAGCCAAGTTCCTCACTCCTGGTCATTTTGCTTTGATTTCTGCTTTCCTGGTTCTGCACATTTTCTAGCAGCAAATGAAGGTTTTTGTTCTCAGAGTGGCAAATATCCAACATAAGTGTAACCTCTTCCCTTCTCCCATAACAACTGCCAAATCAGGTCCCGCTAAGCCCAACCTTAGAAGCTCTCCTATCTGGTAAGCACGGGAATTTGCTTACTAATTTGTCAGAACCGAAACATAAGCTGCCCTCTACTTAGTGCCATCCTTGTCCTGAAGCCATCTTAAGCCATGTCGAACTACGTTTCACAATCATCCTGAATACTGTATCTACCAATCTTATTTTTATGTACTTTCCTATACCATGAACATCATTATGATGGGTACTTTTAATGCTTTTCTGGGTTCTTTCTTTGCCCCAACTTTTGTTTTCTTTATTGTAACTCAACTATTTTTAATTGAAGTCATTTTATTTTATTTCTTATATCCTTAGGAATTACCCTACATCTATATTGAAGTAGAATTATATGCAAATATATAAAGTATTCATGTAATTGTCTTTTTAAAATCTGAATGTTAAGGTCTCATTTGCCTTTGTTAAGTCCATCTTGTTGTTTTTCTAACCTTTCAGGTTTATCACTATTTCTCTGAATTCTGAACTTTTTCAGCAAGCATTCGACTTAGCCCTCCCAATTTCATGTCATTGCGGTATGGTGTATATGTTCTCCATATCTTCATCTAGGTTTGTGATTAAAATTGCCAAATGAGAAAGAGAACCTTGGCACACTACTAGAGATCAATCAAACAACCTCAAGTCATTCACCAGCTATGAATCGGCCTAACATTACAGGATCCAGTTACATTTCTATAATGACATCACAAGAACATGTCAAACACCTAAAGAATGAAGGAGGGCCTTCCATGCATGGAGAAATAAAGTGAGAAAAAGAGCAAACCAATATATGACCTATTTCCAAAATGTAAAACATTCTCTTATATTATAAAATTAGCGTGAGTCTGTGTAAAAAAAAATTGCAATTTTCCTTGAGCAACTCCACACTTGAAGGTATTTTGAAAGTTGTATTTGTTTACCGCAATTAAGAAAATTATTTACTCTTTGATCTGTGTTACCATAACACTTGATTCATAAGCTCTATTTAGCAGTGGTAATCGTTAGTGTGGTTCACCAACTATTTCCCTGTTCCTTCTGAAGGAAGGCTCATTTCATTTTCCTGCCTGCTCTGAAATTTGGCATGACCATTTGACTTGCTTTGGCCCAAGAAATTTGAGTGAAAGTGTTATGCCACTCTAGCTGGAAGCCCTTAAAAGCTAATTTCCCTCTGTCATGGTGCCTTGGAAGCACAAGTTGAGATAGCGCCTCCAACAGCCTGGCTTCCTAGGTAACTACCATTAGCAGAGCTGCTCTGCTGATGAGTTGCATGTGAATAAGAAGGTATTGGGGGTTGTTATTTCAGCATAGCCTATCCAATACAAATGGATACATAAGGTTTGCCTTTGTAAATATATGTGACAGTATGTGCCTATACAGGGGTGGGCAGGAAAAAGATGAATCAAGTATTAAGGATAAAACAGTGACTACAATAGACAAATTCCCTTGAACTTACATTGTAATACAGAAAGCAAAAACCCTCTGACTTTTCCTTTTATGCTAATTTCATTATCAGTTGTGTATATAGTGGAATTTTTCTGAGAAAGTAAATGTTGGACAATTTCCTCTTACCTCAGTCATGCAAAGGTAAACAAAAAGCACTGTCCTTCTTGAGTCTGTCTATTCTGAAACATACCTCTGGGACTAGGGGTCCTTCCATTCTTCCTTCAGCAGCTATGACTCTGCCTAACATTCCAGGACTGCTACCGTTTGCTCCACTCTGATTTCCTCTCTAACCAGCACCCAGGAGATGCTACTACCACTGGTGTTTGGACCACAATTTGATCAGCAACCATGTAGATTTCCCAAGGCATTTGTCAGACATAGGGAAAGACTTTTTATGAAACTGTTTCAAATGTGTTGTGCTTGTGAAGGTATGTGTGTTGCATGTGCCTGTGGGTCTAAGTGTGAGTTGTGATAACAAACACTGACACCTTTTGCTCCCCAGGTTCTCAGAACAGCTGAGGTGGGAAGAGTTTAGGAAGAGGGGCAAGTCCAATGGCCAACTGGGTGTCTTCAGCTCAGATTTCCTTTTTGGTGGTTGTTTCCACCAGCGTATTGCAAGCATTTTGTTCCCTTTAAGTTGTACTCATCCTGATGGTTCATCAGAATCAGTATTCTTACAAAGTTCATATATGGTTCTATGTGCAGCACGTTGTGAAGAACCACTTGGATATGAGGTGCCTTTTTCAAGCCTAAAAGTTCTTTCTCCAGAAGGTAATGTGCTGAGGCCTCTTTTACATCACAGTGGTCCCCCTATGATGTAAAAGAGAGTTGCTTTGCTCTTATTATTGAGACGGGGTGGGGCTATGTCTCAGGTGTGATGTTAACGTTAATGGCATCTACCTCTGTTGTCCCACAAATGGGTTCAAGTAAATTTTTAGAGTTCCTTTCTCTCCCACTGAGAGTGGGGTTACCTACATTAGATAAAATCTAAATATTTCTTTTCTGTAAATACATGTACTTTTCTAAACAGAAGGTAGGTTTTGCTTATATTAAACCTTCAGCTTCTGACTATGATTAACAGTGCATTATCCCTTCCTCCTCACCGTCACATAATCATCCATTTGTTCCCAACAGATCTGATCTGTGGGTTTACTTTTCTGACATTTAAGCCCTGAGCTTTCAGGGTTTCAATCTTTTCTTTATCTATATCTCCAATCCTTTAACTGGGTCATGAGAAGTCATGATTCATTTAACAAATAATGCTGGCAACTGCTTGAGATGAGAGAAAGAAGACAATGAAAAGGATTGTTAAAAGATAAGAAAATGTAAGACTCTATCCACAGAAGAGAGTAGCCCATCTCTAAAGTGGTGTTATGCAAACTGCAGGTTTTCACTTATTAGAGGTCACAAAATCAATTTAGTTATTTGCGACCAGCAACTTAAAAGGATGTAGAATAGGAAATATTGGCATTTGTCAGACATAGGGAAAGACTGTTTTATGAAACTGTTGTTTCAAATGTGTTGTGCTTGTGAAGGTATGTGTGTTGCATGTGCCCTGTGGGTCTGAGTGTGGATTGTGATAACAAACACTGAAAATTGTTCATCTAAAGAGAAAATCACGCATCTCAGGTGATGTCAGGCATCCTAAACAGTGTTGGGATCGCATTTTACCCCATCTTTCCCCTTCCAATTGACCACCTCCTTCCTCTACCTTTTGGACTCTCTAGTACTCTACTCTCTCCCCATTAAAGCTGGTATCAGTTCAAATAGTGGAGAAAAACACATGACGGCTGAATCTACATGAGGCTTTAGATTTACATCAATTCAGTACTATCCAGTTTTTCTCAGATGACCTTTTCTCTAACGAGAGAGTGGATCAAAGCTAACTAAAGACAAGTGGAGCTAACACCAACTGCCAATGAAGAAGCAGAAAGCTCTACATGGAAAATTTCACTTACGGTTGTAGAAACAAACATTTTAAAGGCAAAATAGTATGATACACAGCTCGGGTAATTTTGTTTCAAACCCCAGGTCCTTTTGTCATCACCAGAAATTTTAACACTAATTAATCTCACAGAGCAATCCTGGGAATTTAACATTTATTTTCAATCACTGTTTGCCTGCATCTTTCTCCTCTTACCCTTGGAGGGATTGTCAAATGAAAGTAGAAAGTCTGAAGGAACAAAGCCAAAGTCAAAAGTGAAATGATAAAGCTTGGGAGTGAATAGAAGGAAAAATGCATATATAGAGCAACTCCCAAAGGGATAGGAGAACACAAATTGTGGGAGAAAGGGACGCCACAGGGGAAGAACAAAACATGTTCAGACCAACTTCAAAGAATTCTTCATGACTGGGCACAGTAGGAAAAGGTTAAAATAACATGCGCTTCTCTCAGTGAAACTCAAGAACAAAAAGACACTGCACAGGACCAAGGTTTTGTGCTCTCCCGCACCTGTTCAGTGCAGAAGGACCTGGTAGACTCGAGAAATTGAATTCCCTGCAAGCAGTAGCTTTACTTTCACGGGTAAACTAATGATGAACATAGACAGCATTTTTACTTAAGAGATTGTGACAACCATGTAGGCAATTATAATATATAAAGGTAATATGAAAGAGTAGAATTTACAAGATATACAGCTGTATACATTCCAGTAATAGAACTGGGATTGAATCTTCCCTATATGTATACCCATTTAAACCCAGGTCAAAGGCATAGCTTGCTAATTGTGGCAAGATTTGGAAGCTACACCAGAACTCATATACTCATTAGAAATCTCAACTAATTTTTTAAGAGACTACACTAGACTCAAGAAATTTTTTTCTGGTAAAAAGATCAGAATCAAAGTTCAAATATGTAATTCTAATATTTTTATAAAAGATTTTTAAAATATCACTTTAATCTAAACCCTGACTTTCAAAGCTATACTGAAGGCAAAAATTTCAATTCACAAATAGTAGTTGTTCTTTTATGCAACAAATTTGGCAAATACCTGCTGGAGTCCAGCTCCAGGAGAGAGTCAGGGCTTGAGATGGGGGAATCGGGAAGCAGCAAAAAGGGCGAACACGACAGGATCCTTCTTCCTGGGGAGAGTTCAAGATTCTGCCAATTTTTATTCAATTCTTACAAGCTTATATAGTTTTCTTACTGACCCCCTACCCACAAAATGTATCCCATGTTACACATTGAATGTTTACATCATGTTTTTTCTTTTGTTTATGGAGAAGTTGACCTTTACAAGTTTCATTTTGTTCCTTCCTGCTACCAGGTGGTGTAACAAAATACCAGCTGCCAAGAATTTATCAGCTACATCCTGTGACCTCTAGGCCAACTGAATCTCTTCCCTTCACTATTCTATTTCTTTTTCTTTAATAATCTATTTTCTTAATCTACCCTTATATATACTTTTAGCAGCAATATATTGACTTGTTTTTTCTTTTATATAACCACCCTTATCTTACCCACTACGAATTCTTAATACTCTATTTTTTTAAATTTAACTTTCTTAATTCTAATTGCCTTATCTATATTACTTGCTATTTTCTCATCACCTATTTTACATTTTATATTTCTAAACAAATTTAAGTCTAAATCTACACTTTTATATGAAATTAATCTTACTTCTAATCCTAAATGTATTTAATTTTAAACCTACATTGTGTGTATAATTTTAAGTTTACCTTAAAACTTAATTATTTCCTATTCCTTCTATTACTTATATTTAACTAATACCTACATCTATAATAAACATTTATCTTTTAATTATAACTGTTATTTATTTAATTCTCATCCTTACTTTAATTTTAACCCTCTTTCTAATTAAACTATAATATTTCTTAAATCAAAAGGCATATCTGTGACTTGTTTTTCCCGAAAACACCTGTTTTTTGGAGATACTCTGTCTCAGTTTCTCACTTCCTCATCAATCACAACTGTCAATGTTGTTACTTATAAAGGGTATGAGGAAGTACTTGTTTTTCCTTTTTTAGTTAAAAGTTGCAAAATTTCATGGGAAAGGGGGTAGTAAAAACATTCCCTTGTCCCTTCAGGGGGGAAATTTTTGCTGTTGAGCCCTTTTTACGTTTCCATACATAGGTTTACTGCGAATTCCACATCCTTGCACATTCTAGCTAATTGTTTTGTTTATCAAGGGAGGTGTTTTTCAAGCCTAAGCAGGCATTCCTTTAAGGCCAAAAGGAGTCCTTCGATAGGATCCATGGGGCTCTACCTCCATCGTGGCTGCTTCCCACTGGGGCTCTGCTCCCAGTCAGCGTTTTTCCCATTTTCAGGTAACCTCCATTTTGCCTCTTTAGGGGTTGCGGCTTCCGGCAGATACCAAACCATTTATTCCTGTTCTCAATCTCTGTCCCATGCTCCCAGGGCAGCCAGAGCTCAATTCGGTTTTGCAAACATGTACCGAGTACATCATATGGTCAACTTTGATAGTGGGAGAATATTCCTATATATTCTTTTTAACCTTACAATTGATAGAAGACTCATAGAAAATTTTAAAAACTGTTTGTAATTTATGTCTTCTCTTTCTCTCTCTCTCTCTCTTTCTCTCTCTCTCTCTCTCTCTCTCCCCCCCTCTCTGTTTTCCTACAGGTTATTCAATTTTATTGTATTTCCTTTTCTTCAAAAAATAGATTTGATCTTATAAATTTTCTCGATTTTTTTATTTTCAATTTTATTGATTTGGTTTTTGTATTTATTATTTCCTTCCTGCTTTTTGTTTTCAGTTTAATTTGTTCTTCTTTTCTAATTTTTTTTTTTCATAATCGATATTTTTTATTATGGTTTTGTGGGGTACAGTTAAGGGTTAGGTGTACAATTACGTTTCATTCAGGCACCCTGTTGATAAGAGGTGTTTCCCCATCCCCAGACAGATATTTGCTACTGTTAATCCCATCTCCCTCCTCCTCCCCATAGTTTCCCAGTACCGTCAGTCATTTTCTTATAGTATTACATTGGATGTTCAAGGTCCATTATATGAGTGAGAACATGTGATACTCGGATCTTTGTTTCTGTGAGAGGTCACTCAGTATGATAGACTCTAGTTCCATCCAGGTTGCTGTGAAATTCATGATTTTGTTCTTTTTTATGGCTGCGTAGTATTCCATTGTGTACATGTATCATATTTTTTTAATCCAGTCCTCTTTTGATGGGCAGCATGGTTGTTTCCAGGTTCTTGCTATTGTGAACAATGCTGCGATAAACATATGTGTACAGGCATCTTTTTGATAGAGTGATTTGAGTTCTTCAGGGTATATTCCCAGTAAGGGGATTGCAGGGTCATATGGGAGGTTGATATTTAGAGCTTTTAGG
>NW_007232825.1:1173986-1193931 GCF_000164805.1 Carlito syrichta
CCAACACCAGGTCTGACAAAGGCTTAACATCCTGGATCTACAAGGAACTAAAACGTGCTGAAAAGAAAAAAACAAACAACCCCATTATAAAATGGGCCAAAGATATGAACAGACACTTCACAAAAGAGGACATCCGAGCAGCCAACAAACGCATGAAGAAATATTCAACCTCACTAATCATCAGGGAGATACAAATCAAAACCACACTGGGATACCACCTAACTCCAGTCAGAATGGCAATTATCAACAACTCAAAAAATAACAGCTGCTGGAGAGGGTGTGGTGAAAAGGGAGCACTTCTAATTTCTTATGATGGAAGCTTGGATTACTGATTAGAGTGTTTCCTTTTTATAATTTAATTTTTTAAAAAATGTTTAGATTCAGGGAGTACAAGAGCTTTTTTTTTTTTTTTTTTTGAGTTAGAGTCTCACTCTGTCACCCAGGCTGGAGTGCAGTGGCACACTCGTGGCCACCCCAGCATCGACCTGCTGGGCTCTGGTGATCCTTCTGCCTCAGCCTTCCAAGTAGCTGAAACTACAAGTGTGCACTACCATGCCTGGTTATTTTTTGATTTATTGCAGAGACGAGGTCTTGCCAAGTTGCCCGGGTGGGTCTCGAAACCACGGGCTCAGGTAATCCACTTGCCTCGGTCTCCAAAATTGCTGAGATTGTAGGCTGAGCCACTGAGCCCAGCCTATATTTTTTAAATGGAGATATTGCGTACTGGTGGAGCTTAAACTTTAGGTGGTCCTATTCTGCAAATAGTGAACACTAAACCCAATAGGTAGCTTCTGAACCCTCTTTCCCATTCCCACTTCTCCCTTTTTATTGTCCCTAGTGTCTATTATATCCATCTAATTCCATTTAGCTCACAGATAGAAGGGAAAACATATAGTGTGTGATTTTCTGTTTCTGAGTTACTTAGGATGATGTTCTCTAGCTCTATCCATGTTGCTGTAAAAGACATGATTCCATTCCTTTTTATTGCTGCATAGTATTCCATGTTATATATATGCCACATTTTGTTAAACCAGTCAGTTGTTGGTAGGCACTTAGGTTGGTTCCATGACTTTGCTATTGTGAATAGTGCTGCAATGAACATATGGATGCAAGTATCTTTTTTGTATAAGGATTTATTTTCCTTTAGTTACATACCCAGTAATAGGATTGCTGGGTCAAATTGCAGTTCTATTACTAATTCTTTGAGAAATCTCCATATGGTTTTCCATAATGGTTGAAATAGTTTACATTCCCACTAACAGTTAACTCAAGATAGATTAAAGACTTAAATGTAAGACTTAAAACTATAAAAAATCCTAGAAGACAGTGGAGGGCATTATAAAAAATCCAAAAGTAAATTCAGCAACAACAAAAGTAGACAAATGAAACCAATTAAACTAAAAAGCTTCTGGACAGCAAAAGAAATAGTCAACATAGTGAACAGAAAACCTACAGAATGGGAGAAAATACTTGCAAATGATGCCTCAGGCAAAGGGTTAACATCCAGAATCTATACAGAACTCAAATAATTCAACATGAAAAAAGCAAACAACCTCATCAAAAAGTGGGTAAAAGACATAGACTCTTGGAGTATTTCTTCTACCTTCTTATTTCTCTTTTCCTTATGGGATTTCAATTATGCATGTGTTAAATTATTTTATAATGTCTCATAGTGCCTATATGCTCTCTTCTGTTTTGTTCACTATTTTTTCTCTTTGTGTTTTATTTTCTTGGAGCAAATATCATACTTTCAGTGAACTATTGAAGAATCTTTACTTTGGATCAAAAACAAAACAAGGATATTCATTTTATTATATTTTATTTTAACTATATTATATTTTAAAACAATAACCACTTATTTAGTGTTATTGTCAAGTTCTTGGCCAGCACAATAAGGTCAGAAGAAAGAAATAAATGGTATAATAATTTCTGAGATTACGCGTGTAAGCCACCATGCCTGGATCAAACATTTAATTATTTTTAAAAACCATCATTTTTTTCTAACTTTTAACTCTCAGCAGATGGAATGATGCCCACCTACACTGGAGAGGGTGTATTTGCCTTTGTGATACAGGTGCTATCTGTGTTACATAAAAAGCTTTCTTTACGTTGTTATAAGTAATGTGCTGTTTGTAACAGATATTAGCTCTAAGCAGAATTGTAAACACTTCATGGAGAGGTAGTGGTGATATTCTGAACTGTTCAGATCTGGGATACAAAGAAGGATAGCAGACAGATATGAGTAATTTGAAATCAAAATGCTATTATTTACAAATGACAAGATATTTCACACAGAAAATCCAAATGATTCTACATATTAATTATTATAATGAGTAAATTTAGGAAGGTCAATTGTATCTTTGTATATTAGAAATATTAAAATTAGAAAATTTTAAAATAATCTTATTTTTAAAAGGCTCAAAAACATCGGATATGTAAGAATAGATCTAAAAAAAGATACATAAGGTTCCTAACAAAAAACCACCAATTATTAAGACATCAATTATGGAATATATTTTAGAATGTTGTATGTCATTTTTCCTTAAGTTGGACTAAAGTCAATACATTTTCCATTAAAATGCTAGGAGAGATTCTATAATTTATATGAAAATTGTGTGGACTAAGAATAGTCATCTTGAAGAAAAGGAATAAATATAGTTTCACTATGAGACATTAAAATTCACTATAAAATTATAGTAAATAATATAGGGGTGTAATGATCAACACCCAGAACAATGGAACAGAAAAGAAAATCGCCAACCAGACCCCTTCTTATATGGTTACCTGACCTATGATATGGTACCACCACAATGTAATTGGGGAAACATAAGGTATTTTCAATAAATGGTGATTTATCAATTGAATAGACATGGGGGGAGGAATCTTAACCCTATAATCATCATTAAAAAAAATCAACTCCAGATCCCTCACAGACATAAGTTTATAAATATGAAAACTACTAGAAATAATATAAGAGAACATTTTTATGATTTTGGAATAGACAGAGATTTCTTAAATTGAGCATACAAACACATGTCATAAAAGAAAAAGCATAGCCAGCTGTGGTGGTGTGCGTCTGTAGTTCTAGCTTCTTGGAAAGCTGAAGTGGATGGATCCCCTGAGCCCAGTAAATTAAGGCCACAATGGCTGTGAATGTGCCACTGCACTCCAGCCTGGATGACACGAGTGAGACTCCAACTCAAAAAAAGAGAAGAAAAAGAAAAAGTTGATAAATTGGGCTACATAAAAATTAGGAACTTCTGTTCATCAAAAGATACCATTAAGAGAGTAAAAAGACAAGTCACAGACAGGGATTATATATTTGCAATAAATATATCCTATGAACTCCTATCTAGAATATATTTTGACTTTTTGCAATATTTTAAATGAGTGGAAAAAAGAGTACTCAGAAATATTGGGAAGATTTCTTTTTAAGTTTTAAAACATGCTAAATAGCTGAGAAACTCTGTATTTCCCTAGAAAAGAAGGATTTATTTGAATGGTGATCTTTGGAAATGGTCATTATCCAGATTTGTCTTAAGCTTTCTTTGGCCCTTCCTCTTAGTGCCTCTGAGCCCAAAGACCTTCCCCTCTCTTCTCTTTCCTCTTCCAATTTGCAAACTCACCCATCAGGGTAGATCCTGCACCTTAGGGGCATGGAGGAGAAAAGACTTCCATTATTAATTCTTAAGTCAAAGCCACAATCCTGCTTTACCAATAATAAATTGAGTATTTGACACCCTTTCTTATGTCTGTGTCTTTTTTTTTCATTTGGTTCAGAATTCTCATTTTTCAAAACCCCAATAGTAGTGAGGGGAGAAGAATTTGATGATATGAGGTTAAATAAATTGAGAGGTGGAAGCAGAAAATCATGGAGAACCTAGGATGAAAGTAGAAGAGGAGATGATTAACTGCTGCCTCTGAGAAGTAGGGCTCATGCATCAAGAGAGCATTAATGTTGCCAGGAGGAGATGTCACACTTGGTACCCGTCCTGGAGTAGAAGCTGATAGTAGTACTGTGAACTACTTCCCCTTTACCAAAATATTTCCCAACTGGCTCCAGGGGTTTGGACAGTACAGATTATAAGGAATCTAAAAAAAAAAAACACAACAAAACACCTCTTTTCCATTCGTATTTTAGATTCAGAGGGTACACATGCATGTTCATTACATGGACATACTGTCTAGTGATAGAGGTGGGGTCTCAGGGGACTCGTTTCCCAAATAGCAAACATTGTACCCCATAGGCAATTTCTGAACCCTAACTTTACTCCCCACCTTCCCCTTTATTGGTGTCCCCTGTGTGTATTATTTCCATCTTTGTGACCATTTGGTTCCGCATCTTAGTGAGAACCTGTATGAGGTACCATAGTACTTCTAAAAGCTGAGCCGCAATGTGAGGTTTTGCAAATTAATGATCTTGTAAGAAAAAGAAAAGCCCTCTTGATCAATTGCATTGATCAGAATTTTGTCTGTCATGGTTAAACACTCCCTCGTGTAATGCGCAAATCTTCAGGATTTTCTAAAATAGTTCAGCCAAGAAGATAATTGGTTTGGTCCTATTGTATATGCCAAGCACCTTATCTGATAAAAACCAATAACTTTCCTATTTGTATTCAGGTCAGAAAAGAAAAAGATACCCAAGAGATGTGTACATTATTCCCTGAATAGAAAATATTGTAACAAGATATTTGTGTTTTGCCTGCATTGTCAGTAGGTAGATTTTTATTATCATTATTATTTAGTATATAGTATTTGGCTCAGAGACAAACTTTCATTCAAAGGAAAAATGCATACTATTCTATTCGCCTTTGTGATACAGGTGCTATCTGTGTTACATAAAAAGCTTTCTTTATGTTGTTATAAGTAATGTGCTGTTTGCAACAGATGTCAGTTCTAAGTAGAATTGTAAACACTTCATGGAGTGGAAGTGCTAATATTCTGTATTGTTCAGATCTGTGATACAAAGATGGATAGTAGGCAGATATGTATAGCTCAAAGAAGTTGGAGTGAAAATATTATTTTGCCATTTTCTAGAAATTTTCCAAATCTTTCTCCCCACATACATTAGGACCGAACCAATTTAATTTCCACCCAATTAGATCTTTAAAGTTTGAGAGCAATGTTTCAATTTATATGAATGCAATCCCAAAGAAAAAAAGCCAATAACATCAATCCACTGTGTTTGAGAAAACTTCTAATTCTTGAGAAGGTTTTTTGAAAGACCAATCCCATATCCAATATTTATTGAGCTGAAAAAACAATTAGGAACAGCAACACACATTTACATTTAGGCAGTTACAAAAATTGTCATTTGCCATTAAACTACTGACTTTAAGCATACACTGAGGTACATAATTTTTTAAACTTATTACTGTCCTCTTTACACTAATTTTTTTACTCACTCTAACACAGCTAGAACAATGGAGCAATTCCTTAATTTACAGTAAGAAGCCACAATATTAATAAAGTATTTAAAGTATCTAAGTAGAGTGTATCGCTTTAAGGTTGTGTCTGTGCAGACTTGGGGCTTAAGGAATGATTTGACATGATTATTTTGCTAATTCACACACACACACACACACACACACACACACTCTCTAATGGAATGACTGAACTGCCGGAAGTTGAGAGTAAGGAAGATGTTGATTTATGCAGATTGGTAATATACATAGATCAAACCCTGGGGATAATTATTCAGAATCAGTTTTACTCTGGTTGAAGATCCATTTTTCTTTTCTTCTTTCCAAATGAGATCAATTTTCCAGGTGCAAGAACAATTTACAAAGTTTTAATGTTGCCCTTCGCCTTTTGTGACCCCTATATTGAGGAAAGGGAAGAACATTTACCCCAGGAGAAAGTAGAAATCTCAGCTCTCACCATTCCAGAAGATGGAGCGAGAGGTCATCCTGGTAGTCTATGGGGCCTAGAGACCCCCTATCTGGGTCAGGATAGCTCTGGAATTCCTTCCATTATTTCCAGTGGTGTAGGAGCAAAGGCATGTCCAGGCTATTCCAGAGAGAAAGAGCCAGGGTATCTTTCTCTGTAGACTCGTATAAGTTTCTTATTGCTGCCATAAACATTACCACAAATTCAGTGGCTAAAAACAGCACAAATCTATTATCTTGCAGTTGTGTGGGTGAGAAGTCAAAGATGCATCTCACTAGGCTAAAGTCAAGGTGTCAACAGCGTTGTGTTTCTTTCTCAACATCCTAGAGAGGAATCTATTCCCTTAATTTTTCCAGTTTCTAGAGGCTACCCATGATGTTTCTTGGTTCTGGGACACTTCCAACTTCAAAGCCAGCAATGCTGTATTTCTCAGGCCATTCTTCTATAGTCACAACTCCTCTCTCTCTTCTTCTGCCTCTTCTTCCAGGTTTAAGGCCTCTTCTAGTTGCATTGGTAATCAAACCAGGTCCCCATCCATGTGGAAACTACCCATATAATCCAGGATTATCTCCCAGTCACAAGGCTCTTAATTTAGTCATATCTGTAAAGTAATTTTTGCCATGTAAGGTAACATATCCAAAGGTTCTGGGAATTAGTAAGTGGACATCTTTGGGGGTCCATTATTCTGTCTACTACAGAGCTAACTGGAATGTGCCATAGTCACGGCTATTACCATGAATGGTTGCTTTTCATGGGTTAAACCACTCGTGTATGAGTAAGCCACCAGTTCTTTCAAATTATATCGTGGAAAACCAACCATCCCTAAAGTTTATGTAAAACATCTGCAGTAAATACACACTACCATCCTCGCATACTTCCTTAGGACTTTCTTGCCTAAAACTAAATGCCAATAGCTTTAAATTATTCCAAGGACTGTCTGAGGTCGAAAGGGGGAGAGTATCTTGACAAGGTGGCATTTTCTTGAGGGGCCTATAGGTATCATTTGAAAATGTAAATGTAGGAGAGAAAGAGAAATAACTGTCTATCTTAGTATTTCCTCAAGTTGCAAGAGTCCTTTGAGATACACGTGCGTGCGTACACACACACAGACACACACACACACACAGGCAAACAGGATTCTTGTGATCATTCAGGGAAATGCTGAATACAAGTATACCTTGTTTTAATGTGCTTCCATTCGTTGCGCTTTGCAGATACTGCATTTTTTATAAATGAAAGGTTTGCAATCCTGCTTCAAGCAAGTTGGAGGTGCCATTTTTCCAACAACATGTGCTCACTTTGTGTCTCTATCACATTTTTGTAACTCTCACAATATTTCAAACTTTTTCATTATTATTATATGACAGGGCAAAAAAAACCCCAAAATTTATTTATAAAATATTGTGTATTTACTCTTGCATGTTTAAACTTCAGTCACTGTCAAAGTACTCTCCATTTGATGCAATACGTATTGAGATGCCTTTTACACTACTCAAAACTGCTTTTCCGCTGCTCAAAACGATCAATTTTGATGCCTTTTAGTACCTATGCCATTGTTTGTTTCACCTCTTCCACATTGGCAAAACAATTCCCTTTGAGGTCTTTTCTTCATCCAGGGAAACAAAAAAAATTTGCCTGAGGCAAAATGGGCTGAATAGGGAGGGTGGGACATGGGGGTCATACTGTTTTTGGTCAAAAACTGCTGAACACTCAGCCAGGTGTGAGCAGATGTGCTCGTAAATCACCCATCACAAAATGGGCAAACATGTTGACAGACTCTTCAAAATAAAATTCACTGAAGCCGAATGTAGTCTCTTACAACAATACTAACTGGTACTCTGATGCCGATGGGTTCCTAGAATACTTACTTTGTGAGGGAAGCCTGTACTATGAGGATCCTGTTCTCCAAAAAATTAATTCTGGGTATTTTTGGGGGGGGTCCCCTCTCATATGTGTCATGGTAATCTGTGATAAGTGATTTTTTGTGTTACTGTTTTCATTGTTTTAGGGAGCCACAAACAAATACTGCACCCCAAACAAAATTACTACACCCATAGAAGATAGTAAACTTAATCAATAGATGTTTTGTGTGTTCTAACGGCTCCATTGACTGGCTATTTCCCCCCACCACACAAGGGTTCAAGTGAAAGAAAAGGTCACACATATCTCACTTTAAATCAACAGTTAGAAAAGATTAAGCCTAGTGAAGGCATATCAAAAGCTGGATAGGCCAAAAGCTAGGCCTCTTTTACCAAACAACTGAGTTGTGAATGCAAAGAAATTGTTCTTGAAAGAGATTAAAAGCCCTATACCAGCAAACACAAGAATGATAAGAAAGTGAAATGGCCTTGTTACTGATATAAAGAAAGTTTCAGTGTTCTGGGTAGAACAAACCAGTCATAGAATGCCCTTATGCCAAACCCTAATCCAGGGCAAGGCCCTAACTCTTTTCTGAGAGAGGTAAAGAAGCTGCAGAAGAAAAGTCTGAAGCCAGAAGAGGTTGGTTCATGACGTTTAAGGCAAGAAGCTGTCTCTGTAACATAAAGTGCAAAGTAAAGCAGCAAGTGCTGACGGTGCTGAATTGTTGCAATCTCATGATAAAACTTGAACAGATGAGGAGTTGCTTCTTATGAATGAGTAAAGAAAATGGTTTCTTGAGATGGAAGCTACTCCTGGTGATGTTGCTCTGAACACTGTTTTGTTGTTGTTGTTGTTGTTGTTTTGAGTTGGAGTCTCACTCAGTTGCCCAGACTGGAGCAGTGGACACTCCCAGCCACCGCAGCCTCCACCTGCTGGGCTCCAGCGATCCTTCCGCTTCCACCTTCCAAGTAGCTGGAACTACAGGCGTGCGCTACCACACCCGGCTAATTTTTTTGATTTATTGTAGAGATGAGGTCTCCCCAAGTTGCCCAGGTGAGTCTCGAACCCGCGGGCTCAGGAAATTCACTCACCTCGGCCTCCCAAAGCGCGGGATTACAGGCTGAGCCACCAAGCCCGGCCAACACCGTTGAAATGACAACAATGTTCACAGGATTAGAGAATTATTCAAACTTAGTTAACAAAGCAGCAGCAGGGTTTGAGATAATTGACTTCAATTTTGAAAGAGGACCTACTGGATAAAATGCTACAGAGAAGTATTTTGTGAAAGGAAGAATCAATCGATGTGGCAAACTTTGTTGTTGCCTTATTTTTAAAAATTGCCATGGTCAGCCCAACCTTCAGCAACCATCACCCCGACTGGGGCAAGATGCTCTATGAGCAAAAATATTACAATTTGCTGAAGGCTCAGATAACCATTAGCATTTTTAACAACAAAATATTTCTTTTTTTATTTATTTATTGTAAAGACGGGGTCTCACCAAGTTGCCCAGGTGGGTCTCGAGCCGGCGGGCTCAGGCAATCCACTCGCCTTGGCCTCCCAAAGTGCTGGGATTACAGGCTGAGCACCAAGTCCAGCCACAAAATATTTCTTAATTAAAGTATACATATTGTTTTTCAGGTATAATGCTATTTCACTTTATAGATTACAATACAGCCATAAACATAACTTTAATATGCACTGAGAAATCAAAAAATGCATGACTCACTATATTGTGATATTTACTTCATTGTCGTGGTGTGGAGCCAAACTCGCTATATCCACATGTATGCCTATATTATACATGTCCTAAGGACACTTAAAGCACAATAACATTTCAAAGGTCTCAGAAGTCCTCCAGTAAAGAAATATGTGTATGGCCAACCTTTGGCTTCTGTAAGATGTAAAGTGAGCTGTTTAGGCACTGTAGCACCCTCTCTTATCCTGTGCCCTTATAGGTGAGAACAAGTTTTCCCATCTGGTTCCAGAATTCCTTTCAACTGAGCCCTACAGCTTACAGACCTCTATAAGAGCAATCTTCAACTTGTTCATTAATGCAGAAGAGTACATTATAGGATGGATGGATAATTAGGGTGCACAGCTGTGTATATGTTCTGATTGTCTACTTTCTCAGAAAATTTTTCTTGAATGTGCGTGTGTATATGTGTATGTATATATACTATATAATAGATATGCAAGCCGGGCTCGGTGGCTCAGCCTGTAACCCCGCGCCTTTGGGAGGCTGAGGTGAGTGAATTGCCTGAGCCCGCGGGTTCGAGACCCGCCTGGGCAGTGAGACCTCATCTCTACAATCAAAAATCAAAAAAAAAAAAAATCAGCCGGGCGTGGTAGCACATGCCTGTAATTCGGGCTACTTGGAAGGCTGAGGCGGAAGGATCGCCGGAGCCCAGCAGGTCGAGGCTGAGGTGGCACTCCAGTCTGGGCGACAGTGTGACAGACTCCAACTCAAAAAAAAAAATAGATATGCAAATTATATGCATGTACTACTATATACTAATATACACACACACCAGAGAGATAATTTTAACATAAAAATGAAATAGGCATCATTTTTACATATCATGGTAATTATAGTTGCTTCATACTACCAGAAGTTAATATATCAAGGAAACTATCCATGCAAGCTTAGCATTGTATTTACCAAGGGTGAAGATAAATTCATGTAAATATATATTCTACCAACTAGTTTTCTTCATTACCCATCCCTTATCAAATCTTATACGATTGTGGCTGTTTCTTCATTGAAGATTGAAGTGTCATTGAAGAAATACTCATTCTAGAAGCAGGAATATTAACTATTCCACTTTCTTTTAACCTGAGTAAGCTTGCTCTTATCATCTTAGATCTATGTGTTTGTGTGTTACTTTTGTTTGGTTGTTTTGCAAAAATCCTTTCAAACCACCTGTATACTTTATGCAGGCCAGTCTCGTTGAAAGGAGATAATATAATATGTTCTTATAGTTAACCCAGCACATAACACAGCATGCTGAAACCAAGTGAGGGCACGATTGGCAAAACCTCTCAAACATGGCACACCCTTCTTCATTCAGCACCTTGCCTGGCTCAGAAGGCAAAGGATCTGTTGACATATGATCTAAATTCATGTATTGCTATCTCAAATATTAGGAAATAGTTTCGCTTATTTGTTATAAAAGCCAGAAGAAGTTCTAACATTTTTGTCCTGTGCCCTACTGGATTGTCTTGATCACCCCTCAGGGGCTCACCCCATACTCCATGGTCACTCTTCCAGAACTGTAGCTATGAAGTCAGAGAGGCCAGGGCTTAATTCCAGAAGCTTTGTTTTACCCAGTTTCAAAGTTTCAGGTGCAAAGTGCTCAGCACTGCTCAGTAGTACTCAGGAGGTTAAACACTGGATTTTTGCTTTGAGGGAATCAGTCTCAGAAAGATGAGGACAGACTTGCCCTGAGAGACGCTGATCTCCTTCCTTAAGGGGGTTGTGCACCCTGTTTGACCACAAACTAAGTGATTTACCCAATGTGCTACGAGAGAGAAAATAGGACAGTGCTGTAAGGACTTTTCTCCAGGCTGTTTCCCTTTTAGAGGGACATCAATTAAAGTAACACTCTTAGTCTCCCTTGGGAAGGAAGAGTGCATTATTAAAGGGATGGATAAATTAGGGTGCTGTGTACATGTGACTCAGCTCTTTCCTCTCTCTTGGGGACCCACCTGGGTTGCAAGAGAACACCTTCTGCTCTTTCCCACCTTCTGCTCTTTCCTCTCTCTTGGGGACCCACCTGGTTGCAAGAGAAGGTGTTCTCTTGCAACCCAGGTGGGTCCCCAAGAGAGAGGAAATGATGCCTATTTCATTTTTATGTTAAAATTATCTCACAGTTGTATAGGGGCACACTCTGTCCTTGCTCTGGAGGCCTTTGGGAGCTCAGTGCTGCCTTGTAATGATGTGCATGCTTTTCCAGTTCTGGAGTTCTGTTTTAGGAAGCCCATTATTGTCATGCATATAAGTCACATTTTCCAAATATTTCAGTCCTTATCTGCCCAGCTCCTCTAAATGGTGCAAAACTGGGTCAGGAAAACCCACACTGAAAAACTATGGAATCGTGGGCAATTTACTGTAACTCAAATGAACCTCTGCAAGAGAGTACTGATAACGCCTGCCTTTTAGGGGTTGCCTAGTCCACACCTTAGCATTTATTAGCTACTTATCATGTGTGGGTATGGGTTTACTCCTTTCATTACATTTCTTTATATAAGTTTCACAATAACTGTATAAGGTTGATATTATCATCCCCTATTTTAAGGTGAGGAAACTGATATTTAGAAAAGGCAAAAGACAACATGGACCACACCCCTGTGAAACTTATATTTTAACAGAAAGCTTTTGGAACCCACTTCCTGGGTCTTGACCCTCCCTCCAAAAAGGCAAACAGAATGGATGTGAGGAGTTGACCAGGGGTCTTCTATAAAGTGAGTGATCTGTGCGAGCTAACCATTTTTGTTCTCTGGTGCTCAGGGTTCAGATTCCCAAAACCTCTGCTCCTCCCACCCCAAAACTTCTTCGCATCTAGTATTCTTTAAACTGCAAGTTAGGGCTCATCAGTGAGTCATTAAATCAATTTAGTGGGTCAAAGCCAACATACTTTTGAGGGAAAGGAAAGGGAGGGATGGGAAGGAGAAGGGAGAGAAGGAGAAAAGAGAGGAAGAATGGGGAGAGAATAGTATGGAAAAGGAAATACAGTACATACCATACGAAGACCATATTATGCTGTTTAACGAAATGACTGTTTTGGCTGTGTGTGTGTGTGTGTGTGTGTGTGTGTGTGTGTGTGTATACTAAGTTGCAATGTAAAGTGTATTTTCTTACTGCAGATTATGATCCCAAAAGTTTTAAATCCATAGTTTCATCTTGTTTGGCTTATCATAAACTTCTTTTCATGGTGCTAAGACTGATTCTAATCAAGCTTAAAGTTCTCCTCTCTCACCTGCTTTTCTAAGCTGCCTCTGGAAGAGGAAAGTGGGAGAGGCCTGTGTGCATAAGGTAGTAGTGAGACGGGACGCTGGCAGAACATGGAGATAGAGGGAGACGTGGACAGGGCCAAGTTAGGCAGAGCTTGAATGACTCATATGGATGTTATTCTTAAATGTAATGAAAGCCCTAGGGGACTTTTGATTAGGAAGGTGATGTGATTCCATCTCCAGATAAAATGGGTTCCTGTAATTGTTATATGGAGAGGGAATGGTAGGGGACCAGAATGGAAACAGAGAGTCACAGCAGTAGTAGAGGTGAGAGGTACATGGCATGTCCTAAGATAGTAGTAGCTGAAATGGAGAGAAGGAGTGAGTCAGGGTTCATGTGCTGGTTCGGGTCTGCTCAGAGGATTGGAACCATTGGAAAATATATATAAAACAAAGATTACACCTTACACCGGGGGCCAGCGAGTCACCCAGTCTATGCAACTTTGCTATTTACGTGCCTGAAGGCCACAGGACATGCACAGAAGGGAAACGGTGCTTAAAGCAGAGGAAGTAAGGACCAATGGGAACCTGTGAGGCTGAGCTGGAACCCACCAGGGAAGGCCACAGCCCAGCTGCCTCACCACCTCCAGGCCCCCAGATCAGGTGATGGCAGGTTCCCGAGTAAGAAGTTGACGCTCTTCATCAGGGTACTCATATGCAGCTAACCCAAGATTCAGAGAAGCTGAAGCAGAGGATTTTTCAGATGCTGGAGGCTGTGGGCCCAGCTGCTGCCTGTACTAGCTAGGAAAGGCCACCGATAAGCAATTGCATATGTGCACTCCACCCACCTTTTGAGCATGTAAAGGAACAAACCACCCCTTCCCTCCATCTTCCAAATCTTATGCAAGATTTTTTTTGAGGCCTGTGCTAACTAGGAACTATGAGGTAGGAGGGAATTCTGGGAAATATATTTCTAGCTTAGCTAATTTGGCACAAAATGAATCCATCAACAGGATGTCTTCTTATGCACAGAAAAAGGGAGATTTTACTTGGTACTTACTGAGAAGAAGATAACCCTTGGAGAGAACATGCTAGACAATCCTGCAGAACACCCATAATCACAGCACCTCAAAACGATAACATTTTATCTCTTGCTCTCACAAAGTCCTCTGTAGATGTTAGCAGTTCTGCAATACAGCTCTTTGCCATGTGGTGATGAAGTACCTGTTTTGTGGATCCATCATCTCAACAAAGCCCTATGACCACTGCAATAGAGAAAAATAATGCACGTTCCATCCTTTGAGTTAAAGAGTTATGCGTGCTTCTGTTCACAGTCCTTTGACATCATAGGGAATTTGGAACAGGCCACAAAAGCAAGCCATTAAATGTTTGTTTGCCATCATCATCAATATCATCGTCATCATTATCGCCATCACTATTATAATGTGACATGTACTGTAGATACTCTCTCCATTCATATCACTCTCATCAGGTGATTAAAAAATAACATTTCACCCTGGCTGTCACTGTGTTAAAATGGCATATCCAAGGGTTCTGCCACACCCATTGCCAACGTGGAATGATTTCTGCATCTCACAGCACCTAGCAAAGAGCTATTCTGCGCCACCCTACCACCAATGCCACCCCACTATTGAGAACACTTTTAAAGTAAGATGTTGAGGGTCGCTAGTTAAATACCAACCATCTGTTGCCTGGGAAAAAAAAGAGTTTCACATTTAGATTTTAATAATGTTCATACAAATTAAATTGATCCTAACAACGATCAGGGGCTGTGTATTATTTTCAGACACCACTTTTGACACCAAATGGGTGTGTGTGTGTGTGTGTGTGTGTGTGTGTGTGTGTGTGTGTGTGTGTGTTTTCTGACATCAACTGGGTATTCAACAATTCAATTCAATTCTGACACTGGGAGTTAGCAGACTCGACAGCTTATGGGATCAGCCCCACAAGACTGTCCCATATCACACAGCTGCAAATGGACCCAGTCTGTTCTGCTGACTACAAATTCTGTGATTTTCATGACCTCCCCACCATGTTCAATAATTCACTAAAATGACTCACAGAACTCAAGAAAGTGAATTACATAGTTTTCTAGTTTGTTATCAAGACAACAAATAAAATGCCAGATGGAGAAGTTCATAGGGCAAAGTCTGAAGGGTCCCAAGAGCAGGAGATTTATCCCTGTGACATCAGGGTGCACCAGCACATAGGTATATTGGCCAATTTGGAAGTTCTCTTAACCCTATTGTTTAGGAGTTCTTTATGTAGGCATGATTAATAAAATCACTGGTCAAAGGTGACCCAACTCATTCTCTAATTTTTCTTCCCTCCCTTGAGGTTGGGGGTAGGGTTGGAAGTTCCTAAAAGCTGGATCATTCTGAGGTCCAGCCTCCATTCTAGAACTATCTACCTCCCTTATCCCCTCCCCATGAGTGATCTAATTAGCACACAAAGGACACTTTTATGGTTCAGGAGATTCTAAAGATTTTAGGAGCTCTGTGCTGGAAACTTAAGAGAAAGACCAAATAATTACTTTTTTTATACCACAAGTCTAAGGATGTCATTACATGGGCAGAACACTAGATCAGGGGGCATGGTCCACAGTACAAGGAGGGAGGATGGAGGAATGGTACCACAGTATGGGCTCCTGGAGTGCTGAGGACCACAGCATCCCACAAGCAAGTATCAAAAAGGCAAAGAAGACAACTGATAGATGAGTGCCAAAGGACATTCTGCTGAATACTGCCTATCATGGAAGAGCTGGGCTTCCAATCCCTTTCTGAAAAGTAATTCACCATGTATAGGCTATATCAAAACTGATACTAGCAGAATTAAGAATTCCACGCATATAAAACACCCCAGGTTCTTCAAGGAATAAAATATTCTAACTCAGTGTGCATTTTTTTCAAGTACAAGAGGCTTATTTTGGTGATTATCACCTAGAAGAACAAATAAGGAACATAATATATGCACTTATTTAAAACTATACCAGAAGTCAGCAAACATAATGGGAGTCACAAGTGTGAGGGTTGCGGATGTGTGCATGACAGAGAAAGAGAAAAAATGAGTTGTCTGGAACTAGAGGACTATAAAGAACTTGGACATTTTCTAATTGACTTCATTTTCCTAGAAGCCAGAAGACTGTAACTATTTAGGTGAGTGATATGGATAATTATCTTGAATTGAGTAACTAATTAGGTGCTTTCATTTTAAATGAAATACACCTATGAAGGCACTCCAGAATAGTAGGGAAATGATCGTTTTTTTCTTTCTTTCTCTCTCTCTCTTTCTTTCTTTCTTTCTTTTTTTTTTTTTTTGCCTGTCTTCAAGACTCTAAGAAGTGATAATGTCTGAATGATTAAAAACAAGAAAGTTTGTAAAAGTTAACATGATGAAATTCCATAACACATGAGCTATGTATTAACTGTTGTTCAGTACAAAGAAAACTGTTTCTCGGTTTTAGGTAAATATTTATCCTTTGGGGACCAAGTATATAGGATGTGTCCTATCGCTTGTGTCCTATCTCTTACTTGGACCATGGTGGGTTTCACAAGCAGGTGCTGGGGGTGCCTGATTGTAGACTTTCCAAGAACCATCCCTTTCCCAAAATGTCTCTCCCACGCAGCACTTAAAATCCGCTTATTATCCTCTACTATCATTTCCAGGTGTGAATTTAAAATGAAATTACCTCTGGGCTATGGGGGTTACAGCCACTTTTCAGACCCCTCTAACTGACCACAGCAAAAGAAGTGATTGAATGCCTTAAGAGAGAGAAGAGGATCTCTTGGAACCTTTGATCTTGGCTTGAAAAATGAATTTGCTGTAATTAATTTTTAAGTCTTGCCTCTTCTGCTCTGTTCTTATCACACTTAGGTTGACTCTGCTACACATTCTTAATCACTGGACTCTATCTCCAACATTGGTCTTAATTCTGCATCTCCCTTCATCCCTTGATCCTAACTGTGAGCCTAGCAAATTACTCTGTTCCATCAGCATCTGCTACTAGTTTCATATGACTGGTGCAATTACACCATTGGCTCACATTTGCTTTCCTGTATGCACTCATAGAAAGGAGGCAATGCTGGTCACATCTGACCACATGAAGGTCCTCAGAATCTAGGCAAAGTGATCCAGATTGGATCAAAAGACAAAAGAGACCTCTGGGATCTGAGCTGTCCATTCTTTGCACCACACAGTTTTGCCAACACATTCCCATTATATCCATTTCTTATTCTACAATATGGGGCTTTGCCTTAACAAACAAATATTAACAATAATATCCAAGGGGTTGCTTTATGGGAAATTGAGTAGCCAAGGACTGAGTCACTGTATTCTCCAATTCCAAGGCTGTCATTTTCACCACAGATTATGTGAATGGTGCACTCTGGAGTTGTAGAGTGCACAGCCTGTGCAACTATGTGTAGAATATGTCTTATTTCCTTAGTCAGAGAATAAGATAATCATTTTAGATTTAATTTTTTGTTGTTATTTTAGTTTTATTAATTTTTGAATCAAAGAACACAAATCAAATTAGTATATATAAACTAACAAGACCTAGTATCAGTTTTGTTCCTTTATAAGCAACAAGCTGTTTAACTCTTGGAATTTATTTAGCCTGGCTCTGTCACTAATACCTTCCAAGAACACCACTGCAGATTCACTGTATTTTGCTGATTAAAAGGGTATTCAAGCTTTTGATGGTTCTTTGATCCTCACCCTAACATCCAGTTCATCCCAGAGAAATGAGATGGATTGCCTAATGTCACAGTATTTATTAATGACTGTATCAGAACAAGAGTCCAGGTCTCCAGTATTCTGAATTAATTCCCCACTAGATTTTGAGGTCTTTGAGGTCAGCTGACCACTTCTTTATTTTGTTCCTCCAGGAAAAAGTTCAGTTGTTAGGGTAAATTTGCCCAGTAAATAAGAAAAATATAGCCGGGCTCGATGGCTCAGCCTGTAATCCCGCGCCTTTGGGAGGCTGAGGTGAGTGGATTGCCTGAGCCCGCGGGTTCGAGACCTGCCTGGGCAGCGAGACGTCATCTCCACAAAAAATCAGCCGGGCATGGTAGCACATACCTGTAATTCCGGCTACTTGGAAGGCTGAGGGAGAAGGATCGCCGGAGCCCAGCAAGTCGAGGCTGTGGTGACCGGGAGCGGCCACTGCACTCCAGTCTGGGCGACAGAGTGAGACTCCAACTCAAAAAATAAATAAATAAATAAATAAATAAAATAAGAGCAATATAAGAGAATGTGCTAAAACACTGGTAAATACTTGAGTTATAAATACATGTAGGATAAAATTAGTATCTTGGGCTTTATTGTTATGATTAGGTTTTGGTGAAGGTCACCCCATACAAGATGTGCAACCGTGAGCAAATGACTTAAACTCTATGCCTCAGTTCCTCATATGCAACAAGAAACAGAATAGAAGCTCTTTGAAAAGAACCTGACACACAGGAAGTGTACAGTCCATGTTAGTTCTTATCATCACTTCCAAACACTAAGAAGGTCTTGATAAAGCCTAAGAGTTCAACATATATTTACATAAGAAAGAATATGGTCAATATCATATTGCCCCTGCTTATAGGTAATTTATTTACTGAAACGGATTTAAATCTCACTTCAATTCAAACCACTATTTTGAGCATTTACCACTGAGAAACCACTCAGCAGGCTCACCATTTAATTAGGGAAATAAATAATTTATATATGATAAATGCATCAAGAGACATAAATCAAGGGTGTATGGCACAGAAGAGAAACTAGCTAACCCTAAAGTCAAAACCCATGATATCTATCTTGAGATATATACACATAGCTTAACTCTAAAAACAACAAAATTAAATTTACAAGTCCATGCTGATATCTTTTCATTATTTTAGATGCAAAGTTCAGTGAGGATAAAGACCTTACTTCTAGCTATGCTTAGTTGTTTTATTTCACATTTACATTGATTGTGTTTGTTTAAAACTTTCTTTGAGTAGCCTCAGGGTTGAAAAAAATAATGACTTTTACATATCCTATGATTCTTTAAATGTTAATAGTTATCCAGTTAATAGAAAAACATTCTAAGTCCTCTCTGAATGACCCTACTCTGATTTAAAAAAAAGAAATCTCTTGAATGGAAAATTTTAGAAGCTGTAGCTTGGAATTATAGAACACATTCCTCCCTAATACATAGCATCATAAATTATGCCATCCATCTCCTGCAGCTCAATAAATATTCAATTCTGTGAATATCTTCTTAGAACTCATAAGACATGCTAGGTATCACAGAGCTACCAAGACGTACAAGTTCCACTCAAGGAATGTGTGGAGTGTTGGAAGATTTAGAGGGAAAAGTGTTAAGACAGGTGTGTCTAACCCATAGCCTGTGGGCTGCATGCCACCCAGGACAGCTAGTAAAGTGGATCCACAAAATCTTTTAACATTATGTGTTTTTTAGTGTTTATATTTTTCGTGACCCTATGCATAGTTTCATCTCTGAAGTTCACAATCACACCCTATTCATGGCGTCACTTTTTGGCAGCACATTCATTTGTGAGCAGTTGTTTTCGATTATGAAGCACACAAAAGAAAGATTCAAATATTACTGATGAGTACCTTGAGAACTCACTAACAACTGTGACCACTTCCATCAAACCAGACATTGATAGATTAGTTTTACAAAAACAAGGTCAAATTTTCCACTGATCTTATATTCCTCATTTTTCTAAACTTTATAATAAAAAATATTTTTTAAAAAAGTCTTATTATGTATATATATACTAACTATATTATATAATTTATGTGCTGCCCAAGACAATTCCTCTACTCGATACAGCCCAGGGAAGTAAGAAGGTTAGACACCCCTGAGTTAAAAGATCTAAAGTAGGACTGGCTATGGACTGCAAGAGTGTGTCAAGTTCATGGAGGAAGGTGTGACTGAGTCTAACTTAGAGAGTCAGAGAGAACTTCGGGGAGATAGGGAATTGAAGCCACTTTGTAGGGTGAGAAGGGTTTTGACAAGTGGAAGAGATTAGACTTGCTGACATTGCTGGCAAAAGGGAGCCATGGGCACAAAGACCTGGAGAGCAGGTGAGAGGAAAAGGTGAAGAGTTCACCTGCAGGGATATCTCAGTGCACACCAAGTAGAGCCAGAACTTCGAGAGGTAACACAAGGCTCAACTATCAAACACTCTAGGAACTGTATCCCATTCTACAAGACCTGGAAAGTTGGTC
>NW_007232826.1:0-1296 GCF_000164805.1 Carlito syrichta
GGTTTGCTAGGATCTTGTTGAGAATTTTAGCATCTATGTTCATCAAAGATATTGGCCTGTAGTTCTCTTTCTTTGTTGGATCTTTACCTGGCTTGGGTTTCAATGTGATGTTGGCTTCATAAAATGATTTGGGGAGAGTTCCATCTTTTTCAATCACCTGGAATACCTTCAGTAGGATTGGTATCAACTCCTCCTTAAATGTCTTGTAGAATACTGCTGGAAAGCTATCTGGACCAGGGCTTTTTTTTGTAGGAAGTTTTCTTATTATGTAGTCGATTTCCTTGATTGTTATTGGTCTATTTAGGGTCTCGATTTCTTCTTGTTCCAATCTAGGTAGGTTGTATGATGTCAGAAAGTCCTCCATTTCCTTAAGGTTTTCAAGTTTGTTTCTATACAAGTGTACGTAGTAGTCTCTAATGATCTTTTGTATTTCTTCAGGGTCAGATGTGACTTCATCTTTTGTGTTTCTGATTGTGCTTATTTGATTTTTTTCTCGTTTTTTCTTGGTCAGTCTAGCTTCGGGACCATCGATCTTGTTTATCCTTTCGAAGAACCAGCTTTTTGTTTCATTGATTTTTTGTATTATCTTTTTGTCTTCTATGTCCTGGATTTGGCCTTTTATTTTGGTGATCTGGATTTTTCAGCTGAAATCAGGGTTTTTGTGGTCTTGCTTTTCCAACTTCTTTAGGTAGCTTGTTAGGTTGTTAATTTGTATTCCTTCCATTTTCTTCATGTGTGTTTGTAGGGATATAAATTCCCCTCTTACTACAGATTTCAAGGTGTCCCAGAGGTTTTGGTAAGATGTTTCTTCATTTTCATTTGTTTCCAGGTATCTTTTGATCTCTGTTTCGATTTCATCATTGACCCAGGAGTTGTTTAGCATCATGTTGTTTAATGTCCATGTCTTTGTGGGTTTTGGGGGGACTTTTTGGTGTCAATGTTTATTTTTATTCCACTGTGGTCCGAGAAGGTGCATGGTAGAATTTCAGTCCTTTTAAATTAGCTTATGCTTGATTTATGGTCAATTACGTGATCGATCTTAGAATATGTTCCATGCGGTTATGAGTAGAATGTATATTCTGTGGTCTTTGGATGGAGTGTTCGGTAGGTATCAATTAAGTCCATTTGGTCCAAAGTCACATTGAGGTTCCGGATCTCCTTGCTCATTTTTTGTCCTGATGATCTGTCTAGGGTTGTGAGTGGGGTATTAAAGGCTCTTGGTGGTGTTAGAGTCAGTATCTTTCTTTAGTTTTCCTAGAAGTTGCTTTATGAAAGTTGGTGCACCTATGTTGGGTG